>NC_087157.1:8170000-8190000 GCF_035594125.1 Scylla paramamosain | reverse complement strand
GTGTTGGGTACTCCGCCACACATGGAATTCTAGGTCCTCTCAGTTGTGTTGGCGGCGTGCTGTTTGGGTCTCTCACAGTCTTGCAGATTTCCGTGGCGTCCCTCTGTCCTTGATCTCCCAGACTGTCATGGATGAAGCAGCCTTGGCCGGTACTCTGAAACGCTTCGAATTCTCATAAGGACTAAGGACATAAGGGCTATTTTCAAGGGCCGCCGAGATAATGAGTGGGGTTTTTATAGGTGTTTTCTCCATTGACGGCACAAAATCTGTTAGAAAATCAGTAGTCATAAAAAAAAAAAAAAAAAACAACGTCCATTATACCCTATTAAAAGTAGCGAGTCGAGACAAGGCGCCGAAACTAGCTAATACATGTCCTTGTTCTCACTGACGGTTATGACTGCGAATATTCGTTTGCTCCTTAGCCTCACGCTTCTATGAACACCTAACAAGCATTTACACAAAGTATCTCCCTTTCAGACGCACTGGTAGCCATAATGCCCAAGTTCTCACGGTACGGCAGTCAATTTGTGCTTTTCTCTTAGCATGACTTTAGTTCAAGTCAAGACAAACCATCGATTTTTAAGAGCTATTGTTCACTTTTTACAATAAACAGGTGCCAGTTGATAATACGTAAGTCTATCCTCAAAATCTTCTGTTCTCTGTTTAGGAGTGATGATAGACTGTTAATTTCAGCACATTTAACGGGGGATCATAAAAACGTCTGTTTGTCTGCATGTCTGTCTGTCTAGCAATTATCTGAGTTGTTTTCCCTACGTTCAGTGTGTGTGTGTGTGTGTGTGTGTGTTAGTAGTGGCGGTTGCCATGGTGACAGGGACGCGAGGAGGCAGGTTGTGAAGATAACAATGTTTTCCTCTTCGTCGAACCACAACAAAAGCCTGTGTGATTCGATTCGGTATTACATTACAACCTTCAATCAGTGCTAGTCTATGAAAACAGTTTGGAGGGACATGTGTACAGTTCTGTGTCCAAGGGAAGTGAATAGCGATGAAAAAATCAAGCGTAAATGACTGGAAGTGTGCAGTTCATTATTGTCAGCTCGATAAATATTTTTCTTATATCATATAGTGATGACTTGTGTAAGAAAACCTTTTCACTGTTACAATTTTTTTCTTCCATGATATAAAATCTTTTAAGACGATTATTTTTGTACTGCAGCATCCTAAACAGTTTTGTAGCTGGGACAAGACAAAAATTATCTTCCCTTCTCTCTTATTTTCCTGTGTGTCTTGCAAATAATTTTTCTAGTGCTGTGAATGTTGACAAAGGACGGTAATAACAGCAAAAGAGGACAATCCATAATCTGATCACGTGAAAAAAATAAAATAAATAAATAAATAAAAAGTATGGACAGCCATGAGAAACAAGATTAACGAGAATACGACCTTGAGCGTTAGGTTTTGGCGAGGAGGAAATATTGAATTGAAATATCCGCGAAGGAGATAACAGCAGGAAAGAGATGCGATGGCGGATCCACAGACCGACTGGCTGACGTGTGGGGAGCGCCGCAGCCGAGCCCAGCGGGTGGCGGAGGTGGTGGCCCAGCGGGAGGAGGAGATGCGGCAGCAGCTCCATCTCCGCCGCTGCAGGTAAATGACAGGTGGGGAGCGGCAGCTGATCGCCAACAAACAACATATGACAACGGGGATAAAGATGACGTGACGCCTTGGCCTCACCAGTACAGTCCTCAGTACAGTCCTCAGTACAATCTAGTCTTCTGTACAGTCCTCAGCACAGTCTAGTCTTCATTACAGTCTTCACTACAATTTAGTCTTCAGTACAGTCTTTAGTACAATCTTGTCTTCAGTACAGGCTTCAGAACAGTCTTCAGAACAATCTAGTCTTCAGTACAGTTACCCTTCAGTACAATCTTTAGTACAGTCCTCAGCACAGTCCTCAGTACAGTCTTGTCATCACACTCCATTCCCTTCCCACGAAAATAAATAAATAAATGAATAAAAGATAATAAAGCAATAAAGAGAAACATTAGTTAAATATATTTTCGCTAGATATGATTAGTAAATTATAGCAAATTATTTTTTAGGTCTACTAATAAATAAGATTATATTCATCACAGCGCTTGTGTGAATCACGTACAAGTGTTATAATCTCAACGGTAATATATATTAGATCTATTACAAGACTCTGTTTAAAGTGACACGAATAATAGTTTTTTAGTGATTTTATCAGATTTTAAACCAAGAATAAACTAACAATAAAAATTACATATGCAAAAAATAAATAAATAAAAAAAAAAATAAATAAATTAAATAAACAATAAAAAGAAGGGAAAAAAAATATAGACAAAGTATTAACGGAATCTGGTCTCCAGAAGCACATTTAAACCCGAACACGGTACACTGGGTCTTCCTCGGTTGGGTCTGGCAGTGAACTGTCAGGAACTGTCAGGATCCGCGCATACACGCCCCGGCCTTGGAAATATTTACTTTCTTCCCGGCACGCATACACTCCGGCACTTGTTCGGAACTTGATCAAAAGTTGTGTTAAGTAAGCGCTAGCAAGTTTGTGGTCTTCCCGAGTTGAATGATTGAGTTAGACAATCAGTTAAAAGAGTTTGTCTTGCGCAATAAATCTTTCGGCGAAAAAAAAAAAAAGCTACAAATAAATAAGTAAATAAAAAAAAATAAAAAAGGGGAGGGGGTGGTAGAAGCAGTGGATCAAATGTTAACTAAAAGGTGAAATTAAAAGCCAGTAAGTAATGGCTCGTCACGGGGACAACATGTGCAGCACCTGTGAACACATGAAGTGCTAATAAAGACTGCTCTTACCTATCCTTACGTCTACTCTCCTCCTGTCCTTACGTGTAGTTTCCTCCTCATAATTTAAGCTCATCTCTGACGTCCTCCTCATGAGTCAAGCTGATCCCTAACGGACCCACACGAGGCTGTCTCAAGCGGTATTAAAAAAAAAAAAAAAAAATTAACTCAACACGAGACACAAGACCTTGTAACGAGTGGAGTTTTTCACTGAGGTACACAAGCAAGCCACACCCACAGAAGTACATGCAGATATATTGTCTTTTATTTCTCTGAGGCGACGGAATTTTTTTACATAATTGAGAGAGAGAGAGAGAGAGAGAGAGAGAGAGAGAGAGAGAGAGAGAGAGAGAGAGAGAGAGAGAGAGAGAGAGAGGTGCAGAGAAAACTTTCATCCAAGGAAGACCGACTCTTTCAGTGTCTTAAAAACAAGCAGCACCAAATGAATTACGCACTTCACCTGCCACGCCCCGTTCTCAGCGTCCTCGACCCTATACCATTTGCATGTGGTTAATAATTATTCCACTTACCATCAACACAACGCATTAAGGGAGTCACATTGACGAGTGCCGAGGGAGCAGGGAACACTTATTTGCATGCATCAGGGGGGAAATATATTGTAGATTATAGCGCGGCTGCTCTTTGTGTTTTTTGAATATACGAAGAAAGTGAGAATTCGCAAAGGAAAGAAAAATATGAACTCTGTAACATGACATGGATTTTACTTTATTCCGAACCCTATTTAAGAGTAGCCTGTTATTCGTCTTGAATGCGGTAAAGATCATCACTAGTTGTTCGTTATTCACACGCTAATGTTATTACCCTTTCACTAGTATTATATTTTAGTTATTATTTATGATTATCACAAGTCCATGTCACGTCCAACACCGAAACACACACGTTTGTAAAAGAATGTGCTGCGTCTCTCTCTTTTTTTTTTTTTTAAGAATTACTTATTTTCATTACCCTCTCTTTAATAACTGGTGATACTTATAAATTAGGAAATCGGTTCCTGTACTGTTAGGCCAGTGTCAGAAAAAATTAAATCTTTTCTCTTCCACTCACAATCTGCAAGCAATAAGCACTGAAATAGGTTCTAATTTTCTACTCGACAAGGTTCTTCAGGGAAATGGTTGTTAAATAACAGGAGTAAGGATTTCAAATGGCAGTTCCTTTCCTCAGAATCCCCCAAATTTCACCAAGCCCACTTATTGTTATGTAGTGTATCCAATATTTTCACCCATACAATATTATCTCCACTCTTTACACTAAAAATATTCAGCTCACCTCTCCACCTCCCATTGCCCCTCGTATAGCTGTCGCCACGGCCGCTGTTACCACTTCCTCTTCTCTTTTATGGGCTGCGAGAAATGCTAGAGGAGGAGAAAGCCAGACACCGCCAGGAACTGCAGCAGCGCTTTGCCAAGATCTACGAACAGCAGGTAATGCAAGACTGCCGGGATCTGTGTGTGTATGTGAGTGTGTGTGTTGTTGGTACTGGGTCTGTCGAGCGCTGTTAGCCATTACTTTGACAGATAATGGCCGGTACTCTGAAACGCTCTGCTCTCTCTCCACGAGTACTTTCAAAGGCCACAGAGATAATTAGTCGGATTCTCGAGAGTGTTTCTCTGTGAGTAATGTAGAAATCTTGATAATCTGTCACTAGAACCATAAAAGCACCCGTAAAAAACAGAATAACTTTAATTAGAGCCTTATGAAAGTAGTCGAGGTGCGGCGCAAAAGTGTTTCAGAATATGTTCCAATACCTCATTTAGCGAGGAAGAGTTGACCTGAAACTCCTCGAACACCTCGGTCTTCTTGTTTGTTTGAGGCTTCACGATCTCGACAATTACTCTCAGACTCACGCAGTCTGGGGCGCGCCCAGGCTGAATTGCAGCTGAAAGGAAATGAATTTATTTTCATGCTACTCGCGCACTCTAAACTGCGGATTAGCTGGATAGCTGACAAATCCCACGCATCAAGCACAACGTCTTAACGTCTTAATTAACTTCACCAATCAAAGAATAATTGAACCAATGAAACTCCGTGACACAGTTTCACTAGTCGTGTCGTTGAGTTCGGATCTTCAACCAGCGAGGTGAAGCAGAGCAAAGAAGCACAGTTAATGAGACGCCGTAGTTGGCTCGTATCTCTTGATTAGCGGAGAAATGGTTGGTTTCTTTCAATCATCGCCAGCGGTACCGGCTGTTACCAAAATAAAGAATTATTAAAAATTGTTGGAATTCCTGAAATCCGTCAGTCTCATCATTCTCAGTTATCAAAGCACAGAAGCGGTGTTATAATAATTTTGACCATTATTTCTCTTAGGGAAAAAGAAAACAATAATTAATTATGATGAAAAACACCCGCCACGCGCTTTCCATAGTGATGCCTTCCGGGAAAGCACGCACATGAGGAGGTTGCAACACACACACACACACACACACAAAACAGTTATGACTATGTATATCAATTCGTCATGTTTTTCTTGACTGGGACAGAAGGCGGCGCGAATGGAGGCTGTGGAGCATGAACGGGCGAGGCGGGAGGAAGAGAGGCGGCAGCAGGTGTCCAAGTTTGATGAGCTGCGCCTTCGTCAGCAGCGTCACGTCTACAGGTATGAATAGCTCCACAGGCCAATAAGGCCAGACAGACAGATGGGGTGCAGTGTATCAGTAAAGTTCCCTCTCTCCCTGTTACCTCTTCACACTTCATAATGGGTTCAGTCTTGAAAAATTAAATTTAAGAAAGAAATAGGAAGGAATTGGTTTTCAAATAGAGAGGTAGATGAATGGAATGGACTCGGTAATCAGGTTGTTAGTGCTGAATCATCAGGGAACTTTAAAAGAAGATTAGACAAATTTATGGATGGTGATAATATGTGGAAATAGGTATGTTTCGTAAAGGGACTGCCACATGTAGGCCTGATGGCCTCTTGCAGCTTTCCTTATTTTCTTGTCCCTTTTGTTCCTATTCCCTCACTCATGTTTGTCCTTCTCTTCCTATAATGGAAGGGAGGAGTACTCGAGACAGCTGCAAGAGTACCTCAACCAGACACGCCACCTCGAGATACAGCTGAGGAATCACCTGAGGGAGAAATACGGCCCCCCTCCTCCCCCAGGCCGCAGACAAATTCCCACAACCTTCACCCCCACAGCCATCACCGCCACTAACAACAGTTCCAGCGATGACCACAGCCGCAGCACGAGGGAGGAGCACGTCGGGATGTGGTGGTGACGTCTTCAGTGTGTGACTCAATAAAGCAAAAGCATGTTCACATAATGATTCTTTATTGTTTCAAAAGAACGCACGGCGGCGGAGTAACACGACTGTCTTGCATGGGAATGATGTACAAGTTTATATAAAGTACTTGTGTGAATATTGAACTTAAAATGGAGACTCTTTCCTTGTGACGTCATGATACAAACAGGTGGTGACGTACCTTGAGTCATACGTGATGTGACGTAACATAATGGTGGTGATGATGAATTGCCCGCAATGTACAGTAGTGTATCGCAGTGGTGACACTGTGCTCGCCTGCTGTCATGTCAGGCGCTATTATAACGCGTGTCACAGCCGGCTCATGGCAGGCCTCCTCAAGGATTGCAGGAACTATATTTAACAGTAACAATAATGAAAATGAAGTAAAATAAAAAGCTCCAGACTTCAAATCTTACTCAGCCCTTGCCTGGCGCTCCCCAGGGTCGCTACCTAGACTAACAACCCTCATTGCACCCGCCTCGTCGGCCGTAGGGTCCTACCGGAGCGTCAGATGGTAATTGTGAATGCCACGACTAATGCTTCACTAGCTTACAGTGTGATGCAGGGTACAAACGACGGCATAACTCTCCAATGATCCATACTGGAGCTGGACGGTGAACTCGTTCACTGCTCTCTATGCCAATGCGACAACCACCAGCTTTGGTTGACGCCTTCTTCTTCAGCCACACTCAGTAGAGACCAGTCAGTTTCACACGCACCCAGTTGGGAATCAGGTCGGCAGCAGCAACAGCAACAGCAGCGGGGGCAGAAAGTGTCCTCGTAATGTATCCCAGGAAGCAACAACAGCAGCAACAGCAGGAGAAAGATAAGCTAGTAAAGCTTATACTTCGAAGCAGTTCAGCGCAGAGTCGGAGGGTGAGAGGAGAGCTTCAAGGGAGGTCCAGGTGGCCACTAGGCTGCAGCTTGACCCCACGATCACCAGCAGGCACAGCATGGCGCGGTGAAGGGACGTCAGATTCCTGCGGAAGAACCAATGCTAAAGGACACTCACCCCAACCACTCTGCCACCGTGGAGATCCAATGCACTACAGATCTTTTACCTCAGCGTGACGCAAACGGTGACAACTTTCACAAAGAAATGCGGTCATATAAATTTAAACTTTTTCTCTCCTTTCGTCCTTCCAATAACTCTTCACACGGTCTGGAATACTTCTGGTTTTCTGCACCTATCTCACCACCTTTCACCTTCCTGACTCCTTCCCTTTCCGGTCTTCCATCACTGCACCAGACTTGTACTCACCTCACGCTCCCTCTCTCCACTTACTCCTTCCTGTTTTGGATTTTTTTTCTACTTTTTTTTAAGAGTATGCATCTAAATGCCACCCACGTGATTATAACTTGTCAGTCCAGATGTTGATCAGGAAGAGCATCGATCCTCATCCCGTCATTCTCAGAAGTAAATTTGGAAAAACAGATAAACAAACAAACAAATACATAAATAAATAAGAGATAAACAAATACAAAGATACACTGATAGGTATACAGATAGATACATAGATAGATAAGTATATGGACAGATACATACATAGATATATAGATACTCGTAGGTAGCTAAACAGATAGATAAATAAATACACAAGTTACTATCTGAATATATATATATATATATATATATATATATATATATATATATATATATATATATATATATATATATATATATATATATATATATATATATATATATATATATATATATATATATATATATATATATATATATATATATATATATATATATATATATATATATATATATTAATTCAATATAGAATTGTCTTTCAACACTGCACCTTTAGTAACACATGGAAGAGACTCATTAGCATCTCAGGGATAGGTTCACATTCTCACTAACTGGGCGTGGGATCATGTGTGCAGCCACATTCTCCGAGTCCTTCTTCCTTTATTCTCTAAACGCGTCCAAGGAAACACTTCGAGTTAATCGTCTAGGAATCGAAAATTCAGTGCAGTGGGACTAATTTCAATACTCCCGCAGTATTCGTGCTGTTACTTCAAAGTCTAGTCGTATTCTATTTGCAGTCATCTTACTAATGACATTCAAAAGATTTTTCCTTTTGATCCGTCAACACGACCGCGGGTTAGTTGGCCATTCAATTACGCGTGTTCATTAAAGTCAGTGATCGGTTCAGCATCGAGTCACCTGCTGGGCGCACGCTCGCCGCGGTGATTGCGTTGGTGGAGGTGGAGGTAGTGCGCGTTAACAATAATGATCCAGGAAGTTGAGGTCCCTTGTTAGTGAGTTAGTCCACGCACAACACAGCCAGGAGCTGCAACTTGAGCGCTTTTGACGCGTGCCAGTGACTTATGACCGCCTTTCGGAGCATGAATACTGGCGGGGGACGTGGTGCGCTGGCGTGCTGGTGCGGCCTTCTGTCATGTCGACTTCGTGTGCAGAGTTCGAAGCGATCTGAGTAACTTGAATAGCCATTTATTTATCTATTTTTTTTCTCAGTCACGCCTCGAGGCAACTTTCTGGGGCTCGAGAGAGAGAGAGAGAGAGAGAGAGAGAGAGAGAGAGAGAGAGAGAGAGAGAGAGAGAGAGAGAGAGAGTATGACGCTCGGGATGGGATGGTCTGCTACTACTACGCGAGTTTAAAAGGAGTTAATACTGGGTTGCCGATCTCAATCAAATTCCTTAACTGATTTGGAAGCTTCGAATAGTTACGCCAGCAGTTCCCTTCAGCCAAGTACACACGGCGTGGAAGTCCAGCAGTTCGTTCAGAGTTTTCAGCATCAATTTGACGTGTTCTGAACTACACTTAACTATGAAAACAAGAAAAGCTAAAGATAAGGGAATAAGATAGGGACGAGACATATAAAATAGGGAATAAAAGAAGTAATTAGCTAGATGGTCGAGTGAGACAGGTGTGGTGTGTAAAATAACCAGTTACATTAAGGAAACTGTGTGAGAAGAGTAATAAATTGAAACAAACACAAACGTACCTTTTGGGCCAGTTGCTGTTTTCCTTGGAGTCACAGAGGCGAATGTAGAAAATGGGAGGCAGGACGAAGGAGAGTAACGGCACGGAGAAGCTTCCAATCAAGTTCAGAATGCGTCCAAAGTTCTTCACTGCCAGGCCAACCAGCACGCCGATCACCACCAGGCTGGTCCTCAGGATGCACCGCCGCCACCCGAACCCTGGCCACGGGAAGGGAAAGCGTCACACACTGGTAATCTCTGGAACTCTGCTTGATCGTGCTTTTTTTTTTCTTTCTTTCTTTCTTTGCATTTTTTTTTTTTTCACGTTCCAATGACTTCCAACACTTTTAACAGATTTTCTTTTTACGTCCCTATGACTTCAACACTGTCAACGGATGAAAATTAAGGCACACATTGGTAATCTCTAGAGCTCTGCCTCGTTATATCTTTATGTATTCATTCATTTTATTTTTTTATATTCCCATAACCAGGATGATAATTAAGACACCCACAATGCCAAATTAATCAACTCTATCGGGGGTCCTATACAAACTTTAGAGAGTTGCAGTGATTTTTTTCATCTTTGTATGTCTTGATCAACCTCCCTATGGTTATAACATAGAAAGAAACAAAATAATGACTCTTATACAAACTTCCCGTGAGTTGTAGCTGAACAGTTTTAAAATATTTTCTAGGTCTTGGTTAACCTTCCCATAATCATGAGAGAAAAAATGATAACTCCTATACAAACTTTCTGATAGTTGTAATTAATCAGTTTTTAATATTCTTGTAGTTTTTGGCTAACCTCCCCATGAATAAAAAAAAAATAAAGAAACAAAATAACAGCGATAATAGTCTGCCACACTCCTATGTATATATATAAAAAAAAAAAAAAGATAAATAAAATAAAATAAAAAAATAAAGAGAACAGGTCTGCAAGTCGCCGCCATGACCTGTCAAACACCCAAACAACTCTGGCAACGCGCATTACGAGCTTCCCCTTGACACTTTTGCTCCAATGACTTCACCTCCCAAGCGAGTTATTAGCATACACGTAAGCACCTATTCGTACAGATCAAACACTCAAGCACTTTCCTCATCTGAATGTTAGTCCCGATTAGCATTCCGGTATCCTTAACATGTGTGAGATTTCCACTGCTCAAAAGAGTTCTCGCAGATTAACATGACCTTTGATCGTATGGAGGTATGTAAATGAGGACAGACTAAATAAACTTGACAGGAGGGTACGGTAGTGGACAGAAGTTGATTACCATGTCGTTCCTATTCTTCTCTCCCAGACTTTAGTCCTCTGTGCTGTTGAGTCTACCAGGTCTCAGGTTTTGTAAGGAGATTATTGACTAAGAATTAAGGGAAAGGATTAAACATGATGGAAATGAGTGGAAAAGGTCAACCACTTGACTTGTGGCTGTGACTATACGAAAGATGATTGAAAATAGAAGATGAGGGTACATAAGAGAAATGAAAGAGAGAAACGAGAATACATAAGGGAAATGAAAGAGGAAAAAGAGGATACGCAGAAAAGGATGAGAAGAAAAAGGCTATTTAAGGGAAATGAGAGAAAAAGTATAGAAGAAAAATAAAAAAAAATAAGTAAAAAAGATACTAAAGGGAAACGAAAGAGGCACAAAGGAGTACACAAAGGATTCAAAAGAAAAGAAAAAGAAAACAAGAACATAAAGAAAGAAACAAAAGAAAGCAAGAGGTTACAAGAGGTTACAAAGAGAAAATAGAAAATGGAATAAAAAGAATACTAGAGAAGGAAAAGAGACCACATAGAGAAAATGAAAAAAAATATAAAGATAAAAAGAAAACGAGAGAAAAAGAGACACCATAGAGGAAAAAATAGAAAACGGAAAATGAAAATTCACAAAGAAAACGAGAACAAAAATAAATCAAGTTAAATGGAAGAGATTAAAAAAAAGACAAAGAAAACGCGAAAAGAAAGAAAATTTAAGTTACACAGATTACATAGAAAACGGAAACCCAGGAAACACTCACTGGTAGGAAGGTTGACGGCCTCCTCTAGGGACTGGGAGAGTGGATTCATGATGAGTACGTAGGTGAAAAGGTTGTTGAGCAGCATGAGCACCTCCACCACCGTGACAGACGGGCCATGCACCATCAGCAGGATGTTCGTGTCCACATACGTGCCGAACTGCATGTACCCGAGCGCGGCAACGGGCAGGTACAACACGAGGAGAGCTGCAGGGGAGGGAGGAGAGGTGAGATGAGGTAAGGACACGTGAGTTTGGCAGGCAAGACGTGTAAAGGGAATGGAATATAATGGAGTAATAAGAGAGGTGTGGTGTGAAGAAGGAAGAACAAGAAAGCTGTTGCTGAGGGAAAGAAAAGTAAAGTAAAGGAGTTATAGAAGCAAGATGGGTAAATAAATTGAATATAGTATGCAATAACCAGGCAAGACGAGTGTGGTGTGAAGAAAGAGCAGTTACAAGACTAAGAAAGCTGTGGATGAGGGCAGGAGAGACAAAGGTAAGGACAAGACGTACGAAGGAGATGGAATACATGGAGAAACCAGAGAGGTCGTGGGGAGAAGTAGGACAAGTAAAGATCTACTGAGCTATTGGTGAGGGAGGAGAGGTTGGGATACACGAGTTAGATAGGCAAGGTGCTGAGGAGATGGAATATATTATGGAATAGTCAGAGAGGTCGTGGGGAGATGTAGGACAAGTGGAGAGGGAAAATCAAGAGAGATGTGGGTGAGGAAGCAGGAGAGGTGAGGACACGTGAGGTGGATTGGCTAGACACACAAAGAAGAAAGAATGTAATAATCAGAGAAGCAATGGAAAGAAGTACTGTGGTGTGAAGAAACAGCATGTACAAAATCGAGAAGGCTGCAGGTGAGAGGAAGAGAAGTATAGGTACGAATTAAGATAGACTAGACACACATAGAAGACAGAATGCAGTAACCAGTAAGGTAATTGAGGGAAGTACAGCACGGTGACAAACAGACATGCATGTACAAGATTAAGAAGGCTGTATGTATTGCAAAGAGAGGTGAAGGATAAGGAATTAGATAATGAAGACGTGCAGAAGGGATAGAATGCAGTGACGAGAGGTATAAAAAAAATAGTGGTGAGAAGAGGGAGATTATTACGTACGGCAAAGAGAATTAGATAAGGAAGACGTATGGAAAAGATAGAATATATGTAACAAGGAGAGAGGTATTGAAAGAAGTACTGTGGTGAGAGAGCGAGGAAGATCAAGAAGGCTGTAGGCGTGGGAAAAACAGAAGATAGAGTTACGTAAGGGAGACGTATAGAGGAGTTGGGATATATGGATTAATCAGAGATGGTGCAAAGAAGAAAGGCAGGTATGGTATGAAGAAAGAATAGGTGCAAACAAGAAGGCTGTAAGTGAGAGAGGAGAGGTAAGGACACGGAAATTACGTAAGAAAGATGTATAGAGGAGGAGGAAGGGAGTAAATCAGAGAGGTACTGTAGGGAGGTGGTAGAAGTGTGGTGTGAAGAAAGGATGGAGGCTGCATGTGACGGAGGGAAGGTAAAGATTAGAGAATTAGATAGAGAAGACGCGTGTATGATAGGAAATCTAATAATTAGTGAAGTATAAAGAAGGACTTACGCGGTGTGAAGAGTGGCCAGACGCAAGAAGAGAAATAAGAATAAGAAAATAACATAAGACAGAAAAAGTGAGAGGTGGAGAGATGCAGTACAGGTGGAGTGTGAAAAGTGAAAGATATAGAAGGGAGTAAGTAGACAGGTGGAAGTGGAAGAATGGAGGCAATGAGATTTAGATGAATGTGTGGATGTAACGGCAGTGGAGATTTGAAGGAGGCGTAGAAGAAGGTGATCATGTGTATTGCTCTATGGAAGAAGTTGA
Organism: Scylla paramamosain; assembly: GCF_035594125.1. Lineage (NCBI taxonomy): Eukaryota > Metazoa > Arthropoda > Malacostraca > Decapoda > Portunidae > Scylla > Scylla paramamosain. Next base: position 8,177,103 of record NC_087157.1, on the reverse strand, counting down.
AGGAATAGAAGATAATGAATATTATGCGGTTGGTAAAGGACAGATGAATGAAGAAGTGCGTGTAGAAAGAGCAGAGGAAGGCTACGAGTAATAACGTGAAGGAAAAAAAGAAAAAGTAACGACAGAACCGTTGAAAAATACATGTGAATTGATAATGTACATAATTAGCAAAAGACAAGGATACTGGGGGGGGGGATGCGCTGCAAGGTGTTGGAGGAGCATAGTCTCACACACACACACACACACACACACACACACACACACACACACACACAATAAACAATTAAATAGATTAATAAATAGACAAATAAACAGATAAACAAACAAATAAATGAAGATAACAGAAATGGAAAGTAAAGAAAACTATGAATCGTATATGAGTGTATTACCATTATTACTATTATCATACTCGTACCTGGTCGCCCGCCGCAAATTTTAACACCTTTCCCCTGAGACATCTCAAATATGTAGACCTTACTTGCCATGGTGACGTCAGGCGATACTCTGCTTGTTCGAAACACTTTTATCTTTACTGAATTATTCAAAGTCAGGAGCACATTTTTTTTTTTTACACACGCACAGGAATATACTGGAACCTCGCGGGACAGAAGTTAGTAGCAGCCATCCACTCTGCTGTCCAACCCCGCCTTCACCTGTCTCTTCTAATACCGCCCTGCTTTCCCCCAGTCAAACTCTGGCCTACTCTACCTCGTCACGCTCTTTCCCTCTCCACTAGATCTCAGCATTTGATCTTAGAATGTTTCTCCCATCTCCATATCTCGCTATCCTCACCCCCACCCCCGTTTCCACAAAGCTCTGCCCCGCTCCATCGCCCTCAAATCGTCATCCGGTCCTACACCACTCCACCTTACCTTGCTGCACCTAGTCGTGACCCTCAATGGCGTCACATGACCTACACTACACCAGTTCGGTCCAACAGCAGCAGAAAATAAATCACGTTGATGAAAATAAAAAGAGAAAAATAAGATCAAAGAACATTCCTATTCACAAGCACACACTAACATACGTATACACACACAAAATTCCGCTCTGTCCTGAATGCTCGCATGAATGTAGTGCATAAATTTCAGGTTATTCCGCGTAAAAGCTCGTGTTTGAAGAAAGAGATAAATGTGTCGCCAGTGAGATATTTTTTCGTTTTCCTTTTCTGTCAGCCGTCGGTCGCCTCCAATGGGAGTGTGGTGGAGGCAGGGCACGTGCGGGACGTGGGATGGCGCGCCGCTCGGTGATAGGTCTGGATGACATAAGCAAGACGCACCAGACCCACACAGCTGCATCATAACCGCAACACCTAAGTCTCACCTTTTCCTACACATTTAGCTTCACGGCCTTATCAACGTGGCTACGAGAGAGAGAGAGAGAGAGAGAGAGAGAGAGAGAGAGAGAGAGAGAGAGAGAGAGAGAGAGAGAGACTCACCACAGAAGGACACCACGATGGCGAGCGGGAATTTGGTGCGGTCAGACATGTCGTTCTGGATGGTGGGGAAGACGATGGCGCCGCCAAAGGAGAACATGATGGCGCCGAAGCCCAGGAAGAAGGACTGGACGGTGGGCACGGCGTGCAGCGTCCCCCGGCGCCAGCGGCTCGAGCAAGATCTTAATAATCACCACCACCACTGCCGCCACCGCCGCCACCAGGGCCAGCACGGACACATGCCTGAGGGACACGGGAGACACTTTAATTTTTCACATTGGGTGTAGTAATAACAGGTAAATGGCGCGTACATGGAGGGTGGAATGATGAATTTTAACAATTTATGACTAAGATCCATTAAGAAAAAAATAATATTGAATAAGAAGTTACTGTTGATATAGGAGACACTTTCCTTTTTTATAACAAGTGTACCAATGGCAGGTAAATGCATGGGCGTAGCAATAACCAGGGAGGTAACAACAGGTAAACAGATGAATGGTGAAATTATCAACCTCATGAATAAAATCTTTTGCAAGGATAACTATTATGAAAAAGAAAAAAATAAATAAAATAAAAAGCAAGTCGAAAAAGGAATTACAGATGATACAAGACACATTATAATAACGAAGGTAATAACAGCAGCCGTAAACAAACCAAATGATGAAATGATGAACTTTACAACACACCACGGACGCAAAGATAACAAAGATATAAGAAAAAAAAAAAAAAACATAAGCAAGGTAGGTACTTATGTCACGTGAATTACTTTGATCAGTGACCTTGTGAGAAGCAATGTTACGAGATGCTGGGTTCTATTATACTTTACTGGAAGAATGGGAGAATGAGAGTGACTAAAAGGATCAGCGAGAGAGTGCAAGGGGAGTAGGCAGGACTGATAAAGGAAGAAGGAAGAATAGAATAGGAAGAAGGCAAGATTACAAAGGAGAGTAAATAGCACTGAACATCGTGGAAGAGGAGGAACAACGCAGTAGGAGAGGAAGAAAATTGACCTTACAAGGGAGAGAAGTGGCGTAGCTCTGGTTACAAAAAGAGGGGAAAGGAAGGGGGAGTGGGAGGAGGAGGAGGATTAGGAGGAGGAGGAGGAAGGTAAAATTACAAAGGAGGTACTAGATGGCAGAGAAAGTGGCGGAGGGAGGAGAGAAGGGGAGGGAAACAGGGAGGGAAGAGATGGAGCTGGACAGGGGGGAAGAGAAGGAAGAGGAGGAGGAGGAGGTGAATATGATGCAAAAGTGACGCACCTCAAGCATCTTTATCTCACGTAAGCATACCATGGTAATGGTTCCGATATCAGCCTTCACACACACACACACACACACACACACACACACACACACACACACACGGGCACTTGGCGTAGGTACAAAACTCAATTTTTCCCCTCCACCATGGGGACATCAGAGGCAGCCAGCAGAACACATCAAAGGAAAGGCAGAAATAAGATCAGCGTATGGCAGGAAGGAGACTTGTGTACATGATTAGGAAGGGAAAGGAGGAAAAACTTGGGGAAAAGTGACGCATGAGAGAGAGAGAGAGAGAGAGAGAGAGAGAGAGAGAGAGAGAGAGAGAGAGAGAGAGAGAGAGAGAGAGAGAGAGAGAGAGAGCAAAACGTTTCATAATAAGGGCCTTTACACTCACCAAAACTCCTTCGGCGTACCCAGCCAGGAGAGAGGCACCAGCACCACGCCGCACACCACCAGCCACGTGCACACCGTCACGTTGGGCAGCAGTGGCATCAGCACAGACTCCACGATCTCAGCTGACAGGAGAATGGTCACGATGGACACGCCGAAGAGAGTGACACACTGCACTGTGTTCACGATGTACCTGATGGTGAAGACAGGCAGGTACAGGTGTTAGGAGAGGAGAAAAAGACAACTACCTAATTGATTGACTGAATAAGGTCATGAGACACTGCACCATGACGATTTACCTGAGGGTGAAGAGAGGCAGGTGGAGAGGCAGGTACAGGTGTTAATAGAGGAGGAAAAGACGACTACTTAACTGATTGCGTGTCAGTGTAACAAGAGGATCATAAGGTGCCGTGTAGGAGCCTGTGAGTGAAAAGGGGCAGCAAATGGGTGTGTGCTAAGCTAAAAGGAGACGAGGAATACAATAAAAGGAAGGTGTAGGAAAAGGCGCACAGAGAGTTACAACTTTGAATCTTTTACTGGTGTGGTTTCTACTCAAGCGTGATATGATATTCTAATGCAAGGTTTATATTATATTACGAAGAATTACCGACAGCAAAATTAATAAATGAGAAATAAAAAAAAAGTATAGTGTTTTAACTTATAGTCGGAAAAATAAACTCAACTCATATGGGGTTACTAAAAAGAAATACGAGTTACGGTGTCATTAGCAGTCAAGAAGCTAACAGAAGATGCAAGAAGGAAAAAAACTGCAACAAGAAATCGAAGGGAAGCTGATAAGGTAAAGATGTTAGGCGGCAGGACAGGAACGTGTGTGAGTGAGGAGAACGTTGCAGGAGAACAGAAAGATGTACAGTAGTTGCAAAAAGGTGCAGCTGGATAAAATGTTGAAAAGATGCACAGAAAGGGATGACGTAAAGTAAGACGTTAATGGAATGAGAGGAGAGCTTAAAGATACGATGGAATGTAAAGCAGAAGTGAAGGAAAAGAGAAAGTTATACAGAGAGAAAGAAGTAAAGGAGGGTTAGGAAAGTAGCAGGAGGAGAGTAGCAGCAGAAGGGATGGCGATGACGATGATGAACGAGTAAGATACGTGAGAGAGAGGATGGAAGAGGAGGTTATGGAGGGGAGAATATGAAATAGCGAGATGGTTTATCTTGTCAGTCATCTGGGAGAATATTGCGACAGAGAGAGAGAGAGAGAGAGAGAGAGAGAGAGAGAGAGAGAGAGAGAGAGAGAGAGAGAGAGAGAGAGAGAGAGAGAGAGAGAGAGAGAGAGAGATAACTCCCTTATGAAATCAACACACATGGACAGGTACACAGATAGTTAACTTATTAATCACATCGTTCAGCACTGACATAAAATTCCAAACAAACGTGATGTATAAGACAGAAAATATACAAAGCGCAAACGTAAAACGCGTAAAACAAAACCGCAGACCATCATCATAACAGCCACCTGCAAATTGGAAACGTAGCAAGATACAATGATGATGATGATAATAATAATAATAATAATAATAATAATAATAATAATAATAATAACAATAATAATAATAACAATAATAATAATAATAAACAAACCAGCAATACACAAACAAATAATGGAAATATGAAAGAAATATCAACTAAAACATTAACTGTGTAGCTCACACCTAAAACAAACAAAAGACACACACACACACACACACACACACACACGGGTACCCACCAGCCGGGCTTGCCAAGGGTGCGTAGGGCCATGGCAGGGTAAGGCTTCCGACACGCCCTCTGGTACTCCGGCCACCGCTCCTCCAGGATGACCCAGCACGTGCCTAGGTGAACCCCACACACGCCCACGCACACTCCCAGGCCAGTCAGCAGCCCCAGCCCACCCCAGCCTGCGAGAGAGAGGGTGGTGTAGGGTGAGGGGGGTGGTGTAGGGTGAGGAGGATGGTTGAGAGAGAGAGAGAGAGAGAGAGAGAGAGAGAGAGAGAGAGAGAGAGAGAGAGAGAGAGAGAGAGAGAGAGAGAGAGAGAGAGAGAGAGAGAGAGAGAGAGAGAGAGAGAGAGAGAGAGAGAACACAGGAACCTTCCCTGACAATTTGAAACTTGGTAAAATCATCCCCATTTATAATTCAGGTAGTAAAACAGATGTATCAAACTACAGACCCATCTCTATGCTATCTAATTTTTCGAAGATATTTGAATCATTAATGAAAAACCATTTAATATATATATATATTTTTTAAACAAGATGAAAATTTTAAATAGACAATTTGGTTTCAAACCAGGCTTCAGCACTTTCGATGCCATAATACCTTTACGTCTGACCTTCATATAGCACTGAATAAAAGCAAATCTATCCTATCCATTTTTATAGACTTCCGTAAGGTTTTTGACACAGTGCAACCTCATATTCTCCTAGATAAAATGTACCACTATGGTATTCGTGGATGTATCCATGACTGGTTCTGGTCTATCTAAATAACAGACAACCAGTATACAGTTTTTAACAATAACTTATCCCCAACCAAACCGGTATACGTAGGAGTACCCCAAGGAAGCATACTGGGAAGCATACTATTCCTTTTATATATCAATGATATTTTCAATGTATCAGATACACTGCACACTATATTATTTGCAGACGATTCTCCATTTTATTTGATTGGAGAAAAAACCAACAGATTTAATTTATATGGCCAATACAGAACTTAAATAATTTTCTACCTGGTGCCTAGCAAACCGACTCAAAGTTAATACTAATAAAACCTACTACATGCTATTTTCTAAAAACATTACCACCAACCAACCACTTCCAAACCTAAGTATACTAAACAGTGATATTCTACAGGTAAATCAGATAAAATTCCTTGGAATAACTTTTGACAAAAAATTTAACTTCAAGCACCACTTGTCTAATCTACGTTTAAAGATATCAAGAACCATCCCACTCCTCAAAGCAAGACATTTTGCCGCAATTAAGGTTCTTAAATGTTTATATTATGCTCACATTTATCCACAACTTAATTATTGTAACCCTATCTGGTCCTATACTTACCCGTGTCATCTGTATCAACTTAATATATTACAAAAAAAATAGTTGTCAGAATAATAACCAACAGTAATTTTAATGGAAAACACACACCCATTATTTAAAACATTAAATATCTTGAACCTTGCCGATTTATCTAAGGTGAACACTGCATCTTATATGTACAAAACAATAAATTCTAATAACTACAACACACAAACCTATACACTGTTACCAAACCCGTAAACAACATTCACTGAATATCCCCAGACACAAACCAACCCTGTTCAAACATTCACTGCTGTACTTAGGACAAAAATATGGAAAGATGTGCCACTTAATATCAGACAATCCATCAGGCTACCTTTATTTGAGAAAAAATTTAAGAAGACATGTGATACACTACTACTGAATCTTACATTCCAGTAAGCTGATGTTGTAAAGTTAGGATTATGAATGTCTTATATTTACTGTTACCATTATTTCACATTATTATTATTATTATTATTATTATTATTATTATTATTATTATTATTATTATTATTATTATTATTATTATTATTATTATCATTATTATCATCATCATCATCATCACTAAATTATTATTATTACTATTATCTATATTATTATTATTATTATAATTATTATTATTATTATTATTATTATTATTATTAATATCTATCATTATTATTATCTGTTGTAATTTACTGCTTGGATATGAGAAAGTTTCAGTTGAACTTTATGTGTATTTGTTTACATGCACATATCTACGTATGCACTTATAATGTTAATGGATGTAACATTTTCTTTTTTTTCCATATGTTAAATAATTTTTCTATAGCATTGCCCATAAAGCTTCTATAGCTTGGAAAGAGCTATTTGTCTCATTTGTTTATCTTTTCAAAAATACATTTATATAAGACAAATCATATATAATGAAGTGTTTAAAAGTGTTTTTAAAGAGAGAGAGAGAGAGAGAGAAGA
>NC_087157.1:8160000-8167500 GCF_035594125.1 Scylla paramamosain | reverse complement strand
ACTTTATTGAATTCCATCGTCGGGTAGTGAGTTGGTGACCGAAGGAGGGTTCTGAGAGAGAGAGAGGAGAGAGAGAGAGAGAGAGAGAGAGAGAGAGAGAGAGAGAGAGAGAGAGAGAGAGAGAGAGAGAGAGAGAGAGAAGTACGAGAGGGAATAAAGTCAATATGGAGATGCAATAACAAAATTAATCATCCCCTCAGGTATAGGAGAGCTGTAATCTACACATCGCAAAGACGGCGTAAATATAGAGGTGTTATTATGCACCCAGCAATTGCCGCCTGTGAATGGGGAGCCGGCGAGCTGTAATGACAATGAGGCAAGGTGAGAGAGGACGCGGAGATGACGTGGAGAGGAAGAAAGAAGAGAAAAGGATAAAAGAAATGAAAAAGAAGAAATGAGGATGAGATATTTCGAGAGAGAGAGAGAGAGAGAGAGAGAGAGAGAGAGAGAGAGAGAGAGGAGAGAGAGAGAGAGAGAGAGAGAGAGAGAGAGAGAGAATATACAACTGAAAAAGGAAAGCCAAGCAGAGGGAGAGAATTTGATTTAGAGGCGATAGTGGTATAAGCTATGAGATTCGAGCGATGGAAGGGACGATAGAGGGAAGGAACCAAGGGGAGCACGGGGAAGGAATGGAAGGGAAAAGACATAAACATAAAGAAATAAAAATCCGAGTAAAAATAATAAGAGGAGAAAAAGGACGAAGAAAACGCAAATAGAGATAAACAGGTAGACAGACAGACAGAAAGATAGACATATAGAAAGATAAACAGATAAACAGATAGACTGATAGATTAACAAATTTTTATATTGACAAAAGCTTACATTTCAAGTACGTATCTTTCAATCGACTATGCTCAGTTTATGTATACAGTAAGTCGTGTAAAACCCCAACAAATATATTAACTGTAGTTCATAAATAAATAAGCTAAGACAATGTTCATGATAAGTGATGAAAATTAGTGACATTCACAAAGACACAACGCACACACGCACACAATAGTAGTGGTATTATTATTATTATTATTATTATTATTATTATTATTATTAGTAGTAGTAGTAGTAGTAGTAGTAGTAGTAGTAGTGGTATTAGTAGTTTATTGACCGTAGCTTTACAATATAGCCATCAATTCACCACACATTTCCTGTTCATATAATTAAGAACATAAAATATTTCATAATAATCTTACTTAACCAAAATATTGTGGACCCATACTACTACTACAACTACTACTACTACTACCACCACCACAACCACCACCTCAACCACCACTACTACAACTAAAAGATTACAAAGAATGAACAACAACACAACCTACCATGCTCTTCTTATCACACTTACGCCCTCAACTCGTATCATAACACACACACACACACACACACACACACACACACACACACACACACACTTACCCTCCATAATGCGGCGGGGGATTTACGGTGGGGGAGTCTGAGTTCTTTCCCTTCCTCCACAGCCCTGAGAGGAGGCCGGTCTTCTCCGTGATCTTCCCGGGAGACAGGACCATGGCGGAGGGGGAGTGAGTCGGGCGCGGCGTGAGGGAGAGGTAAGAGAGAGAGGCGTCAAAAGTCTGAAAGGAGAGGGGAAATAACTGGATTAAGCTCACGCGGTATGGGGGATGAGAGAGAGAGAGAGAGAGAGAGAGAGAGAGAGAGAGAGAAGGAGAGAGAGAGAGAGAGAGAGAGAGAGAGAGAGAGAGAGAGAGAGAGAGAGAGATCCCCGCATGAAATCAACACACACATGGATAGACACATAGATAAGTTATTGATCACAGGCGTTCAGTACTGACGTAAAATGACAAAACAAACATGATGTATATAAAAAAAAAATACATAAAGCATAAACTAAAACACTGCAGAAAACCGTAGTCCATCATAACACACAGCTCTAGACAAATATATATATATATAAAAAAGTAGCAAAATACATTAATAATAAAAACACGAGCAAGTAACACAAACATGAACAAAATAAGAAAAAAAACAGTAATTTAAAGCACAAACCAGCAACACACAAACATAAATAAAGACACACACACACACACACACACACACACCTACCAACCTACTACTACTACTACTACTACTATTACTACTACTACTACCACCACTACAACTACTTACTCCTTAGTACTACCACTATTACCACTATTACTACCTCCACTACTATCACTACCACCACTGGATAACAACAACAACAACAACAACAGCAACAACAACAATCAAGCTTAGTAGTACTTCTTAAAACTGTAATCCTCTTGTGTTTAAATCAGCGTTCCCAAAGCGGCTCTTCACTGCTTGTGTTCATCTCTCCCCCCCATTCCGCTCCCCGGCCGTCTTCTTCTCCTGCCACGCACACCACAGACCGCGCCATTAGCTGTAATCTCTCTCTAATTAAGATTGTGGCAGGTAGAATGATGATTATCTATGGAGAGAGAGAGAGAGAGAGAGAGAGAGAGAGAGAGAGAGAGAGAGAGAGAGAGAGAGAGAGAGAGAGAGAGAGAGAGAGAGAATCAAATATGTGATGAGAGAAAAGATTACCACTATTATGTATAATATGGGCAATAACAAATAAAAAAAAATAAAGAAAAAAAGATAGACGATCCATTAAAGACGATCCATTTTGCTTATAGTAACTGAGTGAGTGAGTGAACCGAGTGAATTAATAAATGAATGAGTGAGAAAAAAGAGTGAAAGAATAGATGAATAACTGAATGACTGACTAGAGGGAGATGATGATGATGAAGAAGAAGGAGAAAGAGGAGGAAAGAGGGAGGAGGAGGAGGAGAAAGAAAAGAACAACAAGAAGAAGAAAGAATAACAACAAAAAAGCTAAAAAGAAAAAGCAAAAAAAAAAAAAAAAAAGAGAAAAATAACACATCACAAACCACAGCTACTCAAAAACACCTCCTGCCTCACAAACACCAACAACAAAGTATACTGAGTCCTATTTACAAATATTCTGAAGTTCTATGACTCCTGACGGTGGTTGAATTCTGGAGAGTGGAGCAGGAGAGGACCCGTGCCCGCGAAGGTGGCGGTGGTGGTGGTAGTGGTGGTGGTGGTAAGATGGAGGAGATGAGAATGGTGGCGGATACAGGAGGAATGAAGAGGAAGAAAAGAAGAGGAAAAGGAAGGAAAGTGGAAATAGTGACAGATGGGGAAGAGGAGGAGCAAGGAGGGGATGCGGCTAACTAAGGGAAAAGTGGTGTTGATGGAGCAGGAGGAGGAGGAGGAGGAGGTGCTGACTCGGTAACTGCTGTGTTTGTCAAGTTGTTTATTGTTGTGAAAATCTATTGGTTTGTTTGTTTGTCTGTTTGCTTGCAAGTCTGTTGGTAATTACGGTTCTTTGTGTGTGTGTGTGTGTGTGTGTGTGTGTGTGTGTGTGTGTGTGTGTGTGTGTGTGTGTGTGTGTGTGTGTGTGTGTGTGTGTGTGTGTGTGTGTGTGCGCGCGTGCTAGTTTGATTGCCAATTACATCTTTATTTTGCTTGCTTAAGATGACTCACTCCACACACACACACACACACACACACACACACACACACACACAGCAACACAGAAACCACATAAAGAAAAAAATATATAAATATTTATAAAGCAGGAGATAAGTGGTGCATTTTTGGGTTGTTTGTGTTGCTTTTGGGTTGACGTCAGAGAGGATAAGCAAAATAATCAGCAAATGGTGAGTATCTCTGTGGCCCACTCATTAGGACCTCTTGGTGTGATGAGAAACAGGTGGCTTGGCTGCATGTGATGAGGAGATATTTTTTTTTTTTTTGTTGGGGAATGTGATGGAGGAGGAGGAGGAGGAGGAAGAGGAGGAGGAGGAGGAGGAGGAGGAGGAGAATAGGGGTTTAGACGGGTATGGTATACAAATGATGTCTAAAAATCTATAACTACTACTACTACTACTACTACTACTACTACTACAAGCACTACAACTACTAACTACTACCACTACAACTAGTTACTACTTCTACTGCTTCCATTACCATAATAACAACAACAACAATCAAGCTTAGTAGTACTTCCTAACACTGCAATCCTCTTGTGTTTAAATCAATGTTCCCAAAGCGCCTTTCCACTGCTAGTCCCTCCTCCTCCCCACCGACCGTCTTGATCCCCTGCCACGCACACCACGCACGGTGACATTAGCTGTAATCTCCCCTCCTAATTAAGGTTCTGGTGGGGAGAATAAAGATTACCTATGAAGAGAGAGAGAGAGAGAGAGAGAGAGAGAGAGAGAGAGAGAGAGAGAGAGAGAGAGAGAGTCTTAGTTGTAAACTTCTTAGAATAATGTTCTCTTGAAAGGATTTTTCTCCATTTTCACTCCTCTCTCTTATGAATATTGAATTTTGGCTTGATTAGCTTGTCTGTTTCCCAAGGCGGTCATGTTTGTCTTCCTACTTGCAGCAATCATTTTTTTTTTTTCGCAGTTGCCTGGTTATGTTAGTAGTGGTGGTGGTGGTGGTGGTGGTGGTAAAGGTGATGCACAGGGATTAAGTAAAAAGCGAAGTCGAAAAGTAGAAAGTCAGAGTGTGGGATATAAAAAGAAACAGGGATGGGCTGAAACGTGACACACACACACACACACACACACACGGTGGCGTCACATGAGGGACATCTCACTAAACGCACGTACTCAAAGACGCACACACATTGCAATACAGACCACCTTCGAACACACACACACACACACACACACACACACACCCACACACACACACACACACACACACATACAGCAGAAGACGCTATTAAAAGGACGAAAAGAGAGACGATGCAAGTGAGGACGAGACAAAGACTATGGTGTGACATTCCGGGAGTGCGAGGGTTGGCTAATGTCATGATAAGAGTTGGTTAGAACGAGGCCCTAGTGAAGCGTTCCCTGTATGTCTATGTCCCTCCCTGGTCTGCCACACTACAAAAGAGGTTACGGATTAGTACAGTCAATGCTGCCTCGTCATTGCTGTTGAATCGCCCTGCCCTGTTGCCCTGTTTACTTGTAAGAGAACGTTAACATCTCAATAGTGTTAGGGCTGGGTGACTTCAGCTATGCCATAATACTGGAATAGTAATGAAATGAATATATAGATACTGTACATGACACTAAAACTATTGCCGAGTCATATAAAGCCTTTTTCTTTGTTTTGCTGAGGATGGGGTGGACTCAGTTGTGCCATAATGGAATAGTAAAGGAATAAATATGAAGGTTAATGACACTAGAAGACTACCATTGGCGGGTCATAAATCTTTTTCTTTCTTATGGTGATTCATATCCATATACTCTTTTTATTCTCCTTTAAGTCGTATTCTAATTTCCTGTTCATGCTCTAACTTTTTAATCTTCAGTTATCCTTTGTCTGTCTCCTGGCGGCACCTCTGTAGCGCTCGAGGGGAAGCTGTGGCGAGGGGAGCTGTATCTATGTGAAGGGGAAAATGAGGGTGAGGGTGAAGGACCTGAGTGGTGGAGGATGGAGGGATGGTGGGATGGTCTCTCTCTCTCTCTCTCTCTCTCTCTCTCTCTCTCTCTCTCTCTCTCTCTCTCTCTCTCTCTCTCTCTCTCTCTCTCTTTGTGTGTGTGTGTGTGTGTGTGTGTGTGTGTGTGTGTGTGTGTGTGTGTGTGTGTGTGTGTGTGTTAAGGGGACATGGTAGTAACAGCACCCTACCCCCCATGCCCTTGCAGCGGTCAACCCCACACACAGTGCCCACGTGAAGGGAGCGGCGGGCACGTGCTCCAGTGAGGTCACACCACCACCACCACCACCACCACCGCCAGCTTTTGTCTTCTTTAGATTGTCATGCATACTCTTAAACCAATAAACGTGTAAATCCAAATCCACGACCAGCATCACCACAGTCACTGCTGTCACCAGCACCATTGCTATTATTATTATTATTATTATCATTATTTCTATATTATTATTATTATTATTATTATTATTATTATTATTAATTATTATTATTATATCACAGGTCAATCAACGAATAAAACCAAAACTAGTACAAATACCACCACCATCATTACATCCTTAAAACTAACCTACTCTAAAAATCAAACAAAACAACAACAACAACAACAACAACAGCAATAATAATAACAATAATAATAATAATAATAATAATAATAATATTAATAATAATAATAATAATGATAATAATAATAATATAAGAAAACTAAAATAAAAATGCTAAGTCTTAACACAGAAACGTGCATGAAATTGAAGCACAACAAATTTAATAAAGGAAAATGTAACAATAATGGGAAATAAAATAAACACTATTTTTCTCTATTAAATCCGGTTAAGGAAACTCACGTGGAGGGATGACAAGATTAGAAGACGAGGACTTGACGTGGATTGGGTTTATTTACTTCTTTTTAATTATTAGAAAGACTACCAATGCGGAGAGTGAGAGAGAGAGAGAGAGAGAGAGAGAGAGGAGAGAGAGGAGAGAGAGAGGAGAGCGAGAGAAGAGAGAGAGAGAGCGAGAGAGGAGAGAGAGAGAGAGAGAGACGACGTGTAAATCTGTTAGCATTAAAGTTCTCTTAGCGATTTGTCTCGATTTTCTCAACCTCTTTGTTATTGCGAGTATTAAATTTTGGCCTCCACTAAGTCACTAGATGGACAGACAAATAGAGACACGACAGACAGACAGATAAAGAGACATAAACATACATACAGGCTGAGTAACAATAAACACATGGCTAGCTGTATATTGAGATAAATAACTTGTCACTTTGTTACACAGTAATGCATAAAAGTGAAAATCTTGATGGCTACAGACTCAAAAGAAAGTAAAGATACAGTCTATAATATAGTGTATTGTACAGAAAGAAAGACAAACATTCAATTGAGTTTAAATACGGATAGGCGGAGAAAAAGTAATATTTGAAACAACATTACTCAGAGCCAGAGTTTTGAAACGCTTCGGGCTCTCGTCAGAACTATTTTCATATTCCACAGAGTTGTGTTCTCATGAGTGATCTTTCCTACTGGAGACTAGAATCTTCGTTAAACTGTCACTAGAACCATGTAAACACCCTTAAAAATTACAGTAACTTCCAATACATCTTGTTGAAAGCGTTCGAGGTAAGGCGCTGAAATGCTTTGAGAATCTGCCAGTGTGTCACAAGAGCGGCTGTGTGCCTAAGGAAACTTATCATTACTATCTGGACACTGATCTGAGTGTCTATATAAACTTGTCAACTGATATTTTGATGAGATTAATATTGTTTTGGTTCTCTGCGTATTTCTACCTTATTGATTCTTTCTTTGTAGCATTGTCCCATTGTTTGTCTGTTTTACTTGTCTTTATTTTTTATGTCTTTGTTTCACTGTTTGTCTGTCTGTCTCTGCTTTGTATCCGTCTTTGTGTGCATGTTTGTCTGTACGTCTCTGAGTGCGTCGATGTGTATGTATCTATTTTTGTCTATCTGTTTGTCTGACTGTATATTCGTATAACTGTTTGTGCCATCGGTCTTT
>NC_087157.1:8127500-8155000 GCF_035594125.1 Scylla paramamosain | reverse complement strand
GATAAATATGTATATCCCAGGCTTATACTTCCCACTTCAATATACATCACGACAGTGATGTCATTTAGTATAAACGGTGGTCTCTCCTTAAATTCTCTCATCCATCTTCCTTCTCCAGGCTCCCAATCCCCCAATGCAAGACGCCTTTCTTTGGCAAGTCTTGCATCTTCCCCATCCTCAACATTCCTTTTTGCACAAACTTTATATCCTTTACACTTCAGACTTTTCATTTAACATGAGAAAACTGTTCAACAGTCTTAGTTCACACATTCAACTGGGATGATGCTGGAAAACCCTCGTGTTCAACTAATCCTAGAAGACCACACCATGGGATGAACAAAGGGAGAACAAAGGGAGACTACATAAGAGACATAAGAGGAGACATAAGAGACTACATCGCAGACAGTCATGCATGAAGGGAAAAAGACAAACTCTGATGCAACTCCAACTGTGGATAAACTATTTGGCTGTTCCATTTAAGGACCGACACCTCAGTGGGCCTTTTCCTCTTTCTTTTCCTTTTTGTTGCCCTAGGCCAAAGTCCCTCTTACATAAAAAAAAAAAAAAAAAATCACGCCCCCCCCTCTTATCCAGCATGTATGAGGTGCCCATCACACAGGGAAGACATGCAACCATGTCGAAGGTCACCTCTCGCCTCCCAACATCAAACGAGTTCCCCAAGGCACACTAAAGGACCATGTTATGAAACACTTCTGCGCCTCACCTTCACTACATTAAAAAGGCTCTACTTGAAGTTACACGGATTTTTGAAGATGCTTTTATGGTTCTGGTGACAGATTAACAAGATTTCTCCATATTAAAAGGAAATGCACCTTTTGAGAACCCGGCTGATCATCTCTGTGCCCTTTGAAAACTGTCGTGGTGAGAGTGCAGAGCGTTTCAGAATACGGGGTCTAAAGTGCGAGGAACGGATCTGATAGGGAAATACTGACTTCTAGGAAACTGATATTCACAATACACAGGGAATGGCGTGGAGTGCGAATGGAGACAAGGGACAAGGGAAGCCTGATGTAGCCTCACCAAATATGAGCCTAACAGTCAGGCAAACAGTGACGGACAAGAACAAGGCCGAAACCAACGCAACAAGGGCAAGGCTGACACTCGAGCTGACACACAAGTAAAAAATAAGACTAACCCAGCAAGTCTCCCTCCCTCTCTCTCTCTCTCTCTCTCTCTCTCTCTCTCTCTCTCTCTCTCTCTATGTCTCTCTGTACACACACACACACAGAAAAAAAAAAGAACAGTCACATAACCAACCTATTAACATCCAGATTACGTACACACTAACTGAACGTTCAACACAAACACGAGAAACGTTTGCATGCACCCACAGTGAGCGAGGGATTAACTCAAGTATTGGTCCACTCTCCCCCTCTCACCCCCGTCACTTCCACCACTCTCAGTCCCGCCACAGACCTGCTCGCCTGCACTGCTCCGCTCGCTGCCTCAGTCCCCGGCACACTGACGAGAGGCGGATCTAGAGGACCGAAGGAGGCCAGCAGTACCCTTGTACTACACCTCTTACTCCTCCCTCTCCCATTCCCCTCCATCCATCTCTCTCTCTCTCTCTCTCTCTCTCTCTCTCTCTCTCTCTCTCTCTCTCTCTCTCTCTCTCTCTCTCTCTCTCTCTGGAGCATAGACAATCTCTCTCTCTTTCTCTGGAGCATAGACAAATATCAATGTAATCTCTGAAGTTAATGTATATGATGTGGTCAATAAAATCATTCATCTATTTATCCAGCTGTCAATCTGTTTCTAAAACTCTACGTCTCCCCCCCACACACAGAGATTCGTAATAGTAAAATAAAATTTCATTTATCGCAACATGTTAAAAAAATAGGAGAGTAAGAAACTGCCGTGGCAATGTTAGTTATGCAAGGCGGCTATGCAATTATACAGGGAAGAATAACCGGGGGGACCTGATTTCGAGATGCACGGCGGGGACAAGTGCCTAGTTCACATGTACCGCACACTGACGTCACCTGCACAAATGAGGTGAATGTCTCTCTGGCATGAGTCAAACATTACATAAGGCACGTGTTGGTCTGAATACGGCCGTCACGTGAGTCCTTCGTGGTGGATACTCGACACGAGGCTGATCTCCTTGTCTCTAAGGCTTCGGTCACTCAGGATTATGCATATTGTGGAAATTTAGATCAATAGTAATTAACCCGAGAATTTCTGTCTCAAGAAAAAATGGATCCAACCTCACGCAAAAATTTCCCGTCACGGCGCACTCTGCATTCTGGTATAGTCATCTGATAAATGCTGCAAAAGAGAGATGTTAAGTGTGAACCTGTAATATAAATTAGCACTCAAATCATTATGAATAATCACACAGAATAGAGAAAAGTATTTCAATTGGTTTCAGTTCTCATTATCATGTAATGCATGGGAATTAATTTGTATATTGTATGTATGGGCATGAGAATAAGAATTTAGGAATTTATGTAGAAATCAAGCATATTTTTTCATACAAATTCTAAAATGCTGAACAATTTCTGAAACGCGAGGTTAAAACTCGACGTGTCATCTTTGCTGGAGCTGGATACATTTCCCAACTTCCCTCAGTATCTATCTATTTATATCTACTTAAACACACACAAACACACACACACTATACCCCCCTCCCCCACACACACACACACACACATCACAGCCACCATGTATTGCCAAGTGTGCAATGGGATCCTTAACTTCTTGGAAGGGCTTCATGCAACACACAACACACTATTTCAGTAATGATGTGTACAATGCGCGCTGCAGTTCGGTTTTCCCATTTCGCGGTATCCATTATGCTTAACAAGAAACACTTTTCACATAACAAACATGATATTTATTAAAAAAAAAAAAAAACGATGCGAGGACGTCTTATATTATATTTACCTCCATCCAAGCGTTGCAACCTCGGTGAAAAAAGTTTTCCCCCCTGCTTCTCCTCTCTCATTTCATCCTCCTTCTTTAATTTTTTTTTCCCTCTCCTACTTATCTTTCCCCCTTTTTTACTTTTCATCGTTTATCTCGGCTTTATCTTTTTATCAAAACTATGAGGGAAGACTAACAGCATCCTCAAAAAATGTAATCATGAATTAATTATTACAATGTAAGCATGAAGTGTAAGTCGGCCAGAGGTTACCAGCACTCAGTCATTACCTGCCTGTGCTACGTATAAAGTCCGCGTCACTCTTTCGTGCTCCCTCGTTTTTTATTCACCGTGTCTTTAAACATACGCTGCCTCGCTTTTTATTCACGGTGTCTTTAAATATACAAGTCTGCGGCAGGAGGGTGGTATGCGTCGTCGGGTCCTTGACTTCGAGAGTTTTACCGCCGCAGGGAAGCAAGAACAAACATGAAGTGCGATGCTCGAGGGAGGAAAAGAATCCACGCGTGTCGCAAAAAAAGAGCAATGCAAACCTGGAGTCCATGGAATATTACACGCAGGCCAGGCAAATTTGGACATTTTTGTTTTTTCCCCCCTTAATTAAGCTTGGTTGCAAATTATGGCCTAGGGACGGCTGGGCACTGGGAATATTATGTTTTACTCTTCCTTCTTCTTTTTTTTTTTTTTTGTGGAACAGTATTGTGAGCAGAGTTGTCTATTTTTTTTTTTTTTTTTACCCTTGGCCGGTCTGCCTGACAAAAGAGAGGAAAAAAAGAGGGAAAAAAAAAAAAAAACACTGTAGCTGGAGGTACAGGTCAGGAAACAAAGAGGAAGAGCAAAGTGGAGGAGGATGAATTGTGGAAGAGAGAACCTGAGGGAAAAAGCATCTGTTGGAGAGCGGTGTGTAAGACTGAGCCTGGTGGTGGAGGAGAGCCGTTGAAAGCCTCACTCCCATACAGACTTAGAGAGAGATGTCTACGTAGGTAAAGAAGACTGCGGTAATATGTAGCGTCAAATTATTCTTCCAGTGGATTTTCTCTCTGTCCTTTGTTCCCCTTCTATGGTGGGGTTTTTCCTGGGATGAAATGAACACGACGGTTTACAAGCACCAAGGCAATTGACTGCGGAATTACGGCTGTTATAATTTTCTTGCGTTACGTGACCGGTCTGAAGTGTAAAAGACCAAAGGCTTGCACAGAAAAGGATATAGTGTTGTAGTTACCAAAAAACGGGAATTACGAGCTTAAAGAGGAACGTTGGATAATGAAATTCAATATAAACGGTGCCTAAGGAGAGATTACCGCGTATAGATAACAGTAATGACATGTGTATTCTCTCTCTCTCTCTCTCTCTCTCTCTCTCTCTCTCTCTCTCTCTCTCTCTCTCTCTCTCTCTCTCTCTGTAATGGACAATCCGTTCACTCCATTTATATTCTCTCTGGTCTCCCCTTTATAATCTCCGTTTTGCGTTTTCTTCTATTTCTCAGTGGTACCTCTGTTATAATATTCAGTCCCCTGTTTCTCCTCTTGGCGTAGTCTGCTTAATTCTCTCATTGTTTCCTTTGTCTTCCTCGTCTTGTAGTCATTACATGAAGCCTTCCTTGCGATAAAAACACTCGTGGCTTGGGAGATAATCACACTGATCGTTCGTTTTATAGATAACATGAAAGCAAGCACTCATTCTCTCTCTCTCTCTCTCTCTCTCTCTCTCTCTCTCTCTCTCTCTCTCTCTCTCTCTCTCTCTCTCTCTCTCTCTCTCATCCAGATCACCTATACAATCACTGTTACCTGTGCCCTCTAAGACAGTCACCTGGTGCAAACTCATTTCAAGTCGCCTGTCTCCATCTCGCCACCAGTGACGCCACACCTGTTAAGCTCATTAAGTTTTGCAGGTAATTTCCAAACTGTCTAATTGCCTTTACTGTTAGGCAGAAAAGAACGAATAAGTATTAAGTTGTAGCGGAACTATAACAATTTTAGGTGGTTTTTACTTCTGTGATTGTGGAAAAAAAAAGTATATTTTCTTAAACTTAATAAGATCCTGAAGTGCAATGTAGAATATAATGAAACTGATGCCATAGTACTGTAAGGGTTAAATGTTAATCGGCGAAACTACACACACACACACACACACACACACACACACACACACACACACACACACACACACACAGTCTCCACGTTAGGTCAAGGTCAACGATTCAATAGCTGAGAATAAAACTGGCTGACCCTTGCAAACTCGGTCTACCACCACCGCCGCCGCCGCCAGCCCTTCACTGCCACTGGTGGTTGGAAATAGAAAAAGTTTTGCCCGCAGAGAGTTTCAGGTTTCAGAGTGTCCGTATTCGATTGTCCGTCAGTTTGTGTGTCTTTTTTTACTGAAAGGGGGAGAGAAAAAAGAGAGAGAGAGAGAGAGAGAGAGAGAGAGAGAGAGAGAGAGAGAGAGAGAGAGAGAGAGAGAGAGAGAGAGAGAGAGAGAGAGAGAGAGAGAGAGAATGTGGATATCTGTGCAAGCTGTCATACCACGCAATATTAAAACAACACAACTTATTTCATCATCACTTCACTATCCCCTCCCCTCCCATCCACCAACACACACACACACACACACACACACACACTAACTACCAACCACTAGAAAGTACCAGGTAAGAGGCGGCTTACCGCGAATGAATCACACTAAAACTCAATCACGTGTCGCCAAAAAAAAAAAAAAAAAAAAATCCGCGGAGTTTCCAGCGACATGTAAGAGGAAGTCGTGTGTAGCTTTACCCAGTTTGCTGCGTGACGGACCGAAAGTTTCTCAAGCATTGTTCAGTCGATCGGCGAGGAATAAAGCCCCGTCCTTATGTGATGCCTCTTGTTTGTTTTGTGCCCGTCTGTCTCCCTTTGTCTCTATTGGTTTGTTGTTTGGTTCCGAGGCGGCTTGTCAGTTCGTCACTTCGTCTGTGTGTCAGTTTGTCATTCAGTCCGTCATCGGCGTTCCAAACGATGCTTTGCACGCGCGTTTCGTTTATTGGATTTCGGGTTGAGAGGTTTGTTAGTAGATCTCTCTCTCTCTCTCTCTCTCTCTCTCTCTCTCTCTCTCTCTCTCTCTCTCGTAATCCTCCTCCTACTTTCACGTTCATTCACTCCTTGCTTCTTGCTTCGCTTACCTCGTCGTCTTCACGTGTAATTAATTCATTTGCTTTAATCAGGATTTCTTGCAGTTTTTCCTCGTGTAGCACTTCCAACACACCTGCTCCCTCCTGGCCCAGCTTTTTCCACACCACTCACCACCACGCCAGTCCTCGGCTCCCACCCATCACGTCTCGCGCCATCCCTTCTCACATCACTTCTTCCTCGAGACACTATATAAAATTTTCGGTTATGTTACGTATAGAAAAGACAAAATAAGAAATAGATTGTATGTAACGAATAACAACAATAATAATAATAATAATAATAATAATAATAATAATAATAATAATAATAATAATAATAATAAAGACGAAGAATCCGAGGGTAATAAATAGATGTTATGTAGAACGACTTAAATGATTGCATCTGTATAGCTTGTCCAAGCGGAGGAAGCGCGATGTCGTAATGGGATTCTATTAAATATTCAAGACCGCAAATCATCAACGCAAATATTAATCTAGGGTCGATAAATCAAACGTAAGACAACGACGTAGAAGTTTTAAGATAATTAGTAAACATTCCTTCCCAAACACAATCATACAGTTTTTCTACAAAGGGATCGTTAATGAGACTCCCAAACTTATCCCTTGCAGTTTCATGAACCTTAGTGAACTTTTTCTTTCAGGTCCTGCGAAAGTTTTAGCTTATTGGACCTACCTGCATTACCATTATTTGTATATAACCGAATGTATTGATGGTCAAATAAATGTAATCAATCAATCAGTTAATCAAATCCGTAATGACTTCGATGGTATAACAGGCACAGCTTTCAAATACAGGTCAAACAAATATTAAGAGAATATGCAGCCAAGATACTGTGCGTTATTATATCTAAATTTTGAGCGTTTTGTATGATATTATGAAATGTTGCTTTCTTCAGGGTGTTGCTGCTGATGGCACGCCTTATTACACACCTTATTTTGCAAGTCAGAGCAGTGATGGTTCTCATTTCATTCTTGTGAACATTTACATGTAACTTTTCTGACAGCCGCGGCCAGGTTAGTGAAAGGTGAGTGGTGGAAGAGTCTTTGTCTTTGTTATTCTGCATCTCTTACTTTAAATAATATAAGGTAGCTTATCATAAACAGATTCGTCAGAGTTGAAGGGCCTCTTGATGTTTGCTCCTCGTTTGTGTTCCCTTTGTTCCTAATCCTCACCATTATTTGATTAATTTTCCTCCTCGTCATCTTTCGTTTTATCATCAACACCTCCACCTACTCCCTACTCATTCTATTGCTCAGTCACTATGATCATCACTAATTTTTCTCTCATTTTCTTTATTTTTCCTCCGTTTCCCTCTTTCTCCTTCTTTCTTCCTTCTCCCTGTTCGTGTTTTTTCCCCACTTTCACTTTCCTCCTCCTCCTCCTCCTCATCATCATCATCATCACAAGTTTTTCTCTCACGTACGTAATTTCTTGATTTTTTCCTCTGTTTTCTTCTTTCTCCATCTGCTATTCCTTTTCCTATTCCTCCTTCCCTTCTTCTTCTTCCTCCACTTCCTCCTCCTCCTCCTCGTCGTCCTCCTCTTCCTCCCCTCATCCCTACTACCTTAATGATTGCTGCTGATACCACTCTCTTGACTCATCGTTTTTTAAAGGCATCTTCTTTCTTCCTGCTCCTCCTCTTCCTCCTCCTGCTGCTCCTTCTCCTCTTATTCCTTCTCATACACTAGTTTTCCCTCGCGTCTGCTCCTCTCTTTTTCATTCTTTCCATGTTTTCTCTTTCTTTTCTTCTATCTCTACTTTTTCTTTTCTATCTTTTCCACTTCCTTTATCTCCTCTCTTCTTGTTCTTTCTCTTCCTCCTCTTTTCCTCGCATCCGTAATCTTTTTCCCTGTTACGAGGAAGACACATTTATTCTCTCTCTCTCTCTCTCTCTCTCTCTCTCTCTCTCTCTCTCTCTCTCTCTTAAAGGGATACTGATCACGTCTCTTTTTCCCTTTCGTACATTATTTTTCCTGTTCCTAACGTGTTTTACTGGAGGCGAAATCGAGTTTTGTATGTAGGCCGTGTGTGTGTGTGTGTGTGTGTGTGTGTGTGTGTGTGTGTGTGTGTGTGTGTGTGTGTGTGTGTGTGTGTGCGAGGCCAGGCCCTAGATAATACATCCCCGTAGGAATAAATGGATTAAAAAGTTCTGTGAAGGCAACGAGGCAAGACAAGACAAGACAAGACAAAGAGAAGTGAGTTGGGTGAGGACTGTTGTTGGAGAGAATAATAATAATAATAATAATAATAATAATAATAATAATAATAATAATGTTTCATGTTGAGTTTCCTTGTTACCTTTGACATTCAATTCAAGTTGCAACATTTTTCCTCAAGTTTGCGTAAAAGTAAGAACATGGGAAATATTTATCACACCTTTAAAATGACTAAAATAATTCTTACTTCGCCTCTTAGTATTTCAATATTAAGTAAGCACAACATATTGCCAGGCTCTTATGATACACTTTCACTCAGTTCACAACTTATGATACACAACTTACGACAGACGTTCCAGGTTATGACACACGTCTGTCTTAGTGTCTGTCTTAGTCATGACACATTTAATATGAAAATGAAGAATACGGGACAAGGCATTTACTAGCAAGATGGTAAAAGGACACCACCAAGGCACAGTTTGTCTTCCCGTTAATAAATTGAACAAGTCCATCTTGTCACTTTTTCCCTTCAGAAGATTTATCTGTATTAATAAAGCAAATAGACATCAGGGGAAAAAAAAATGCAAACATGTACCAAACAAAAGACTGCAATTTACTCCCCACTCTAAAGGTAAGTGAATCGGTGAAGCTAGTTACTCATTTTTCATCTTCCCCCTCGCAAGTTCATCCATTTTTGATACAACGAATACATTTTTAAAACGTATTAATGCTTCACTAAACTGACGCACAACCACACAGACTGCTGTAACAGAGAGAGAGAGAGAGAGAGAGAGAGAGAGAGAGAGAGAGAGAGAGAGAGAGAGAGAGAGAGAGAGAGAGAGAGAGAGAGAGAGAGAGAGGCAACAATTCCTTTCCAGCGCCAATAACACAAGACCACCAGAGCATGACATTATACCCTCGCCTGACCTAAACTAACTCACCATAACCTCGCCTAACCTAACCTAATCTAACCTAAACATAACCTAACCTCACATCATTCAACTTTACCTAACCTAATTCCGACAAGTACCTTCACAGTTTAAGGATCCCGTACAAGCAAATAAGCACGTCACTACCATAAGCTCTTGAAAAAATAATCTACCTTACGTTCCTCATCCTCATTTCTCTTCTCTCTTTTTTATACGCAGGGGGAAGAAGACATTGATTAGTTTACTCTCTCGACGCCAGGCCAAAGATTAAAAATGGAAGGCGAGAGTCATTCAACCCCAAGACGTGTTCGATCCATATTACCTAACTAAGCTCGTGAGTATTCTTAAGCATTCTTCTCTCAATACCCAACGATTTTCAAAGGCCGCAGGATTGATAAGGGAGGTTTCAAAGTATGTTTTTTGCTATTGATGATGATGATGATGTAGAGTCCCTGTTAAACTATCACTAGACAGGCCTCAGACAGGTTCCTAAGCTCGCATGTTCGTAAACGTCCTATTTTTCTCAACCCCGATGATTTTCAAAGGCTACAGGATCGATAAGTCAGGTTTCAATATGTGTTTTTTGCTACTGGTTCAGCTATCGCTGGACAAATCCTAGATGTGTTCTATCTATAATACATAAGCTCACATGTTTTTAAACTTTCAATTCTCTCAACCCCAACAATTTTCAAAGACTATAAAATTGATTAGTCACGTTTGGGTAAGGTGTGTTTCTGCTATTGATAATACAGAACCCTTGTTGAACTATCATCAGAATCACGAAGAACATCCTTGAAAAAAAAATTCCTATTAAATTTTACTGGACATTGTTATAGACAGAGATGGTGAGGAGAAAATAAAATTTGAGAATATGATCCTTATATTCAAAAGGAGTAGAGAGGAGGTGTTATAGACAGAGATGGTGAGGAGAAAATAAAATTTGAGAATATGATCCTTATATTCAAAAGGAGTAGAGAAGAGGAGGAGGAGGAGGAGAGGAACGTCTGCCACATAACAAGAAACTCCCACACTCTCTTACATGCGACGCCGAAGAAAACAAATTAGAAAAGTAAGTGAAATAATTGTAAATGATTAAATAAACAGGTAAGTAAGTAAATGAATAAAAAAAAAGCAGGAATCGATTCAGTTTCTTAAAGTTAAACTGATGGAAAAAGGATACAAAGTCTCTCTCTCTCTCTCTCTCTCTCTCTCTCTCTCTCTCTCTCTCTCTCTCTCTCTCTCTCTGAGCTCAATATTTCGTGCTCAGTTATTTTTTTATAGAACAACCTATCAACGTTGCTTTTTTCGTCCTCACCTGCTTGTCATGGAGAGAGAGAGAGAGAGAGAGAGAGAGAGAGAGAGAGAGAGAGAGAGAGAGAGAGAGAGAGAGAGAGAGAGAGAGAGAGAGAGAGAGAGAGAGAGAGAGAGAAAACTTACACGCGGTGAACTGTTGGGTAATGAATAAAAAAAAAAAAACGAGAAAAAAAGTGCCATAACTGTTGATTTAATGTTCTCAGCGTGTATCTTTTTTAATTCCTAGACCTTGCAGGGATCAGTAGACCCCTCCTCTCGTGCCCTGCGTGGTGGAGGAGTGGAGGGGCAAGAGGAGAGATAGCTGTAGGGTGTCTGGGTTAGTGGATGGAAATGGGTTGCTTCATCTCGTCAGGTAAAGGGAGGAGGGCGGGGTAGGTGTATAATTAAGCAAGTGTTTTTTCAGCGTTTAATGAAGGTGAAAATCGTTCTCTCTGATAATTAATTTCTTCATTCTTTTTTCCCCATCTCTCCGTCTTCGTCCTTCTTTCGCCTCTATTCTACAACGCTTTCCGCTCTCGTGACGACTGACTCATCTGAGGACACGGGAGTGACTCGGCAAATTCTCATGGGTATTTTTCCTATTGACAGTGTAGAATGCTTGCTAAAACTATCAGTGGAATCATGAAAATATCCTTGAAAGTTTCAGTATAACCTCATTACAGCTTCATTAGTCTTCTACTGCAACCTGTTCAAAGATATCGACATGCGACATCAAATCGTTAAAGAATAGGAGCCTTTTTGCTTTTTATTTCTTCTGAATCTGTTCTTTTTCCTTCTTTTCCTTTATTTCTTACTCTCTGGTTTGTTATATCTTTCCACTGCTGCTTGGTTTGATCTTTTTCTTCCTTCCTCTCTGATTTGTTTCTCCTCCCAGCCTGCTATCTCTTTCTCTCCTTTCCTCTATCCATCCCCCCCACCCCCGCACACACACGTCTCCATCACTTTCTCCTTGTCTTTTCTCATTCTTTACTATTTGGCTCCCTCTTGGTCGAGTCTTTCTTCTCAATTTACGTGAATTACTCTCCTTTGTTTTATCTCCTTGCTTCTTTCTTTTCTTCTTCAGCTTCTACTTACATGGCGGATTGTGTTCTTTTCCCCCACCCCCACCCCCACACCATCTCTCTCTCTCTCTCTCTCTCTCTCTCTCTCTCTCTCTCTCTCTCTCTCTCTCTCTCTCTCTCTCTCTCTCTCTCTCTCTCTCTCTCTATTTACGCCGTTTATCGTCTGGTTCCTTTTCTACGTTTCTTCATCGTCTGATTCTTTTCCTACGTTTATTCATTATTTTCTTTCTCGTTTATATTTTTTTTTCACATCGTTTATAAAGTTTTCAATGATTTTTTTTCTCTTTCCTCTTTCCTTTCGCTTGTTCTTTGTACCAATCTTTCTTGCAATTCAACGCTTACCTGTTTTTTCTTCTGTTTTCTTCTCTTCCTCCTCTGTTCTCCTATGTTCTCTTTTTCTGTCTAACAATTAACAACATTCTTTATATACTACTTCTTTTCCTTCCTCTTCCTTCATCTTTTTCTCTAATCATCTTTCTTAGACTGCCTCTACCACCATCCTTTCATTTCTTTTTCATTTATTTACTAGTGTATATTTTTCGTGATTTCCTTCTTTTCCTTTTCTCCAAATTTTGTCTTGTATTTTGGTTTCTGCTGCATATTTTTCCTTTTCCATTTTTCTTCCGATCACATTTCGTCTTCCGTTTTTCTTTTTTTGTTGTTGTTTTTGTTGTCTTTTTTTTTTTTTTCTTCTCTCTATCTCTCTCCTGCTGTTGCCCGTTTCCTCATAATTCTCCCTTCCTCAAATTATGATTAAGTTTTCTTTTCACAGTTGTCATCTAATTTCTCGCTTTACCGCCAACTTCGGTCTCAAACAATTTTCCTCAGTTTTCTTTCCACGTAAGACAACCTTTAACAAATTAATTTTTTTCCTTTTTTCCCCGAACTCAGATTGTTTTTTCCTTCCTAAAGTGTTTTTATTCATATATATATATATATATATATATATATATATATATATATATATATATATATATATATATATATATATATATATATATATATATATATATATATATATATATATATATATATATATTTTTTTTTTTTACTTTGGAATTTCATCGAAACTTTCCTTTCCCTGTAAAATTCTCCTCTTTCCTTTCCATCCTTTATTTTCTTTATTGAATGCACTGTGAACCATTTATTTTTCTATTTTTTCTTCTCTTTTCCTCGGCATCCTTCAGTAATTGCTCTTAATGGACAGTTTCCTATTCTATTTTCCTCTTCCTCCATCTTCCTTTCTCCTCCTTCTTCCATCTTCTATCTTGTTCTAATTGCTTTTGGTAGCTGTTTTTTTCTTTTCCTATCTTATTCTAGTTTTTTCTGATGCTCCATTTTCTTTTTTTTTCCTTCTTCTATCTTTCTCTAATTGCTGTTCTTAGCCGGCTTCTCTCTCCCTAACTTATATATTGTTTCTCTACATCTATCTATGTTTTCTTCTATGTTCTATAATGGTCTAGATTTTTTTTTTTAACGTTCTCGTATATTTTATCTTTTTTAATATTTTCCTGTATGTTTTTCTTCGTCTACCTTCTACATTGTTCAACTATTTTTCTTAACGTTCTTGCATCTTTTTTTATTTATTTTTTTTTATTCTAATACGTTCTTTTGTGTCTCTTCAACTAGCACCTAGTTTCTATCGTATATTGTCCTCCTATCTATCTGCTCATTCCCATTCATCTAGCACCTATCTTCTACCTTATACTGTTCTATCTTCTTTATCTTTTCACTCCTTCCACTCTCCCTCTGTTTGGTCACCCTCCCACGCCACACACGCTGGAGAGGCAAAGGCAGGCAGTGAAAAGGACGTCCCTGCTACCTCATATTCTTCCTCAAGCAAGTTTTCTATACATGAACTCTTTTTCTCTCTCACCACTCCCGAATTCAGCATCTCTTAACCTAGAAAAAAAATTCAACATCTCTTAACCTAGAAAAAAAAAAAAAAAACATCAATAAACCCAGGTACTCATTCGCTCCACCTCCGCTGTCTTTCCCATCATTACAATGCCATTTAGCCCCGCCCAACAAGCCCACGCTGCTCCCAAGGTTAATATTAAGGAACAAGGGCCCCCAAAGTCTCGCAGCGATTAGCGTGTTGACCGAGGACAAGACCTTAGACGAGACGTGATAGTGGCGACCCGAACCATGACGATGACCGCCAAAGTCAACACGGGTGCAAGAATTATTAATCTCTATGACCGCGGAACAAACTCCTCGGTCGAATGGGTCATTATGAAGCGATAGTGGATCTTACAAGGACCATATTCTGAAACACTTCTGCACGGCACCTCCACTGCATTCAAAAGACTCTAATTAAAGTTACGCGGGTTTTCAAGGGTGTTTTTTATGATTTTAGTGACAGATTAACATGGTTCTAGTGACAGATTAACAAGAGTTCTTCATTATTCACAGGAGAAACACTCTTGAGAACCTGGTTAGTCGTCTCAGTGGCCTTTGAAAATAGTCGTGGTAAAAGCAAAGGGTTTCTGAATACGGGCCTTACAGTGCTGAGGGCGAATGAATTAACAACGAGTAGTGATTATTAAAACGTCATATTAGTTGATGGATATAGATATGCAGTCGATGAGCCACGTGGAGGATTAACGCTTGCCTCCTTGGGTGCTCGAGTTTGCATCGCCTCCCACGTGTTACTGGCACGGGGATCGGTTAGTGTCTATTAATGTCCCTCGATCAACGTCACGGAGGCCGAGATGGTGACGTGAAGTGCGGCAAATAAACAAGAGGAATTGTAAGTTACGGAAGCAAATCGTCACGTGCTTTCCAATTTTTGTTTCTCCTCCTCCACTTCCTCCTGTCACATGACGCATCCTGGTTAATTTTTGCAGATAACCCTTCCCGCCTGGCACCAAGACGCTTGGAGTGTAGGGAAGCGGAAAGGAGATATAATAGTTTAAGTTAAGAAAGGTCCAGTAAAATAATGATATAGTTAAGGAAAAGTGAGACATAATCGTGAAAGTTATCAAAATTAGAAAAGAATCGTTATAATTATGAAAAGTTAGAGAAAAAGACGATAAAGTTATGAAAGATGAGAAAAGCATTTAAGTGAAAGAAAAAGATTCTTTCAGTTATAAAAGATGAAAAAATCGGTATTGTTAAGAAAAATGAGAAAAATAACTATGCACCGAGAGAAAAAAAAAGTAATTTTTAAAGTTACGAAGGATGAGAAAAACAATCGGAAAATAAAAGAAGAAAAATTAATGATATCAAGTAGCAGAAAACAACCTTCGAAGTTAAAAAATACAAAAACAATCAGGAAAGTTAATAGAAAAAAAAAAACTGAACTAAAATATGAAAGAAATGGAACGCTGCGCAGTTAAGACGTCCTGACAGCAATACAAAGGAAGGCATGTTGAAATAGTGTCCAGGCCTTGATAGACAGACATTACTGTTGATGAGCTTGAGAGGGGAGGAGAACAGGTAAGCTATGACCCTTGAACTAATGACCACTCGGCTGGCATTGGTCAAACATTCAATAATAGCAACGGCAATAACAGTGGTGGTGGTGATGGTGGTGGTGGTGGTGGTGGTGTAAGTGGTGGTGACGGCAGCACTAGTAGTACCTAGTAGTAATGATTATGATAACGACGATGATGATGATGGTGGTGATGATGATAGTAGTAATAATAATAATAATAATGATAATAATAATAATAATAATAATAATAATGATAATAATAATAATAATAATAATAATAATAATAATAATAATAATAATAATAATAATAATAATAATAATAATACTGAGGAGAAGGAGAAGAAGATGAAGGAGAAGGAGAAGACGAAAGAGAAGGAGAAGAAGACTAAGGAGAAAGAGAAGGAAACGAAGACGAAGACGAAGAAGAAGAAGAAGAAGAAGGAAAAGAAGGAAAAGGAAAAAGAGGAGATGGAAAAGAAGAAGAAGAAGAAGAAGAAGAAAGAAGAAGGAAGGAGGAAGGAAGAAAGAAGAAGAAGAATACAGGTACAGCCAAAAAATAAACAAACACAAAAATAAATAAGAAAAATAATAATACATAAACAAACAAATATATATAAAAAAATAAATAAATAAATAAATAAAAACTGTCTTACAGGTACGGCTGAGAAATACCAACCACTCAGCATCAGCGCCAGACTACCCACCTAAAGATTCACCCCTTGCCTGTCACGACCCTGGCCTCCCATCCTAACGCAGCTGGCAAGACCCACTCGAGACTCACTCCCGCAGCGCAGCACCACCTGGCAATCGATGAGCCACACCCAGCCACACCACTCCTCGAAGCTATACATTAACTCCGGTGGCTGTCAAGGTGGCTATTCTCTATTATAAAACGCATTCTCAAGTCAAACACATGTAAGAAGGTTGCCCTTGGCTTTTAAGAAACATTGATTCTTCCTCGTGATTGATGGGGGTCTTGTGTGTGTCAGTCAGCCAGTCTTGTTCCTTTGTGACCTTAGCGGGACTCCAGTAACCTTTGGAGTGTTTCCTAATGTTTCATCAAAGAAATGGCTTCCAGAATAAAGACCATACAGTAATTTTGATACATCACACCGTCACTTACTCACTGTCAATACTTACGTGCTCGTATAAATACATCACACGACCTACACACATAAAGCAAGGCGTCATGTAAACCGCCAATAATCGCGTCTACACACGCACTGAACACACCCTAATTCATCCATTACGCAACGAAGCAAGTATTATTTGTTACTTTACATGCAAGTCTTCGTCGAGTGGGTCTTGTGGGTCAGAGAAAAGACACGTTATACGTTATACGCACCAACACTGTATTAAGAGAGGGTGACTGGGTGTGGCGCCATAGCAATCCACTCATTGCGACGCTACTACTATGATGATGAAAAGGAAAATTATTTAATTGTGGAATAAAAAAAAAGCTTGAACTTACCATAGTCATAATTGATACGTAAAAACAAGATCACTGATACTGATGGGGAGGCAAAGTTTCCCCAGCAGAAACATCTCATGAGCCAGGGAAGGAGGTGCTTGTTCCGGCATCGCAGAGGGACGGAGATTCCCTCCTCTTCCTCCTCCCCCTTCACACACACACACACACACACACACACACACACACACACACACACACAAAAAAAAAAAAAAAAAAAAAAAAAATCCACCTTCAAGATCTCGAAGACAAATCCCAGCCTACACCACATCATCAAGTCAAGTCACGGTGCTCTCGCAAAATCGCCCTAGAAGCCCCAAGCGAAGATGTCTCCGTGAGGAAATGGCTTCGTCTTCCAGTCTGGGGCCGCCATTCACTGCCACCTTATTCAAGATGGACACATTTGTAAAATAAAGCATACATATTTCCTGGGTCGCAGGAAACAGAACACCACACGCAGCACACGGCAGGAAAGTGTAGAATGACCTTGACCACGCAAGTTTAGCACTTAACCACTGTATTGCTGTGTTGCCTGTACATTTTCTTCACTAGCACATACAAAAATTCAATATGTCATTTGCTGTTTCCTGTAACCCTTTGACTGCGTAGGTCACTTAATGCCGCTCAGCGCCACTCGAGTACGTAGCGAGCCAAGGAGGGAAGTAAAGAGGCGGAGGCCCACCCAGGTGAGCAGCTCCCGTATCACACAACTTAACGTTAATTTCTCGCAAAATAAAGCAAAACACAACTTATGTGTATAGAATATTTTCGACTTAGAATTACTTGAACTATCAAATCAGGAAGTATGTACCTTAACTCGCGGGACACACACACACACACACACACACAATAATATATATATATATATATATATATATATATATATATATATATATATATATATATATATATATATATATATATATATATATATATATATATATATATATATATATATATATATATATATATATATATATATATATATATATATATACGAGTATATAATATATACGAGGTGTGTCATTTTTTTCATATAATATATATATATATATATATATATATATATATATATATATATATATATATATATATATATATATTATATGAAAAAACTCGCATGCATTAGTGCATTCTGTAAGTTTTAAAGATATGAATTGGCTTATTGACTTGCATAGCAAACTCTATATTTTGTTTATTTAAAAAAATCGATGTTTATTAGCCAATTTAATCTATTTACGTGTGTGTGTGTGTGTGTGTGTGTGTGTGTGTGTGTGTGTGTGTGTGTGTGTGTGTGTGTGTGTGTGTGTGTGTGTGTGTGTGTGTGTGTACTATTACGCATTATGTATAAGAACGAGTACTATTATTACGAGTACTCCTATCACCACCACCTGACAGGAGGCCATAACACCTGTATTCCCGTCCTGTTGCATCATTTCCCTCCTCATCACCTGACCGCACTGGTAACCCCTAACTCGTCTCTGCTTCTCGTCTTTCTTCTCCCACGTACTAATCCCTGCTCCTCCCCTGACCTGTCCTGTCTGTTTACCGTGCTAACCTCCGCTCTTCGCTCCGCCCTTTCATGTCAGCTTCCTTCAGCTCCACGTGTAGTCATGTCTTCCTCCCCTGACTGACAAGTGACACCTCAATTTACTGCCTGCCATATACATTAAGGGCATCTCGAGTTAGGTCAGTTAATGTAAGCCCCATTCAGTCGGGTCAAGAATCGGCAGTCGGTAATCTTTTGTTTGCCGCTCAGCCATGAAGGGCGAGGTACAGCTAATACACTTTTAACTTGCACAATATGCATACAAGATAAGGACCATACTTCCTCTCCCTAACCACCACTGTCCACGATACAACAGCAGGAGTGGCGACCGTGCGAAGGCGACTACACCGAACTGATGATCACCGCTAACGCTACCAAGTGAAGGTAAAGATATATAGTACGTGTGTGTGTGTGTGTGTGTGTGTGTGTGTTAATGTATGCAGATTATGGAGAGGAAGAGGTGGAAGGGAAACGAAATAGCAGACGGTGGCGTAAGTAGAGGAATAGTAGAACTGAGGAGGAGTCAGAAGTGATGGAAGAACATGAGGAAGAGGAAGAATAGGAGGAGGAGGAGGAGAAAGGGAAAAAGAGGGGGAACGACAAGTGGCAGTACAGATCAATACTCCACTTAGGGAGATTGTTACTCTTGTCTGTGATAACTAGTCCATTGATTGTTTCACCTCCATCTCACACCCACGGCGCCGCTCAGAACCCAGTGCTCACACCCACGGCGCCGCTCAGAACCCAGTGCGAGGCAACAGGTCGCCGGGGGAGCCGCGTAGTCCATTGATTGTTTCACCTCTATCTCACACCCACGGCGCCGCTCAGAAGCCAGTGCGAGGCAACAGATCGCCGGGGGAGCAGCGTCGCGGAAGGTGGAGGTGAGACCCGAGGAGGTGGAAGGGGAAGTCATGCATACCACCCACCCATCTGTCGCCCGCTTCTTGCCCTGCTCGCCTCTCGCAATTCGAATACTAGAGTTTTTCATCACTAGGCACGAAATTGCTCTTGGTTCGCTCAGTGACAGTGAATTTCATGTGATTTCCAGATGCACAATTCTATTGTTCATGAGTTTTGTATTAATACTTTTTTTTTTCGCATTCTTATCCCTATCCTCCCATCATCCCCCCATCCCTCTCCCCACACACACAACTCAGCAGGTGCAGCTTTGACGTACTAGCCAGAACCAGGACTAACAAAGATGAAGGTGGTGGTGGTGGTGATGGCGGTCTCGCTTCTAAACTTTATCGCCGGTAGTAGATGCGGTAAGCCTCCCGTGTGTGTGTGTGTGTGTGTGTGTGTTCAGTATCTGCAGAGTCTTCTTGAGAGCGGTCAGTTTACGTATTTAACACCAAGTTTATCCCTACAGAGAACCAAACCATCGAAGAGAAAGATGCTGCCGAAGCTTCACTATCAGACGCCCATGAGATTGATGGAGGTGATGACTTGCCAGATAAGGCCAAACGAAGAGTGGTGGAAGGTTTGGCCCTGAACCTGCAAGGGCGGGGACCCGAGGTTGTTGTGCATGGCTACCTGAACCTGCCAGACGACCTGCAAGCATCCACTCTCTGCTTCTGGGTGAAGCCTTACAAAGTGGAGTTCTATGTCAACTTGATGACAAACACGAGGGTGCAGTTTTTTAGTAAGTATCCTGCTGTTCTTATCTCTCTGATGGACACCGCGCCGTATTCATGCTAAATACAATGAAAACCTATATTCTCTCCCAGATTTTCATGAATGGCACACGAGTGTTACCACGCCTCTCAATTCAGTGAACTCCTTTTTCTTTATCTTCGTTCCACAGTTGACATGTACAACCTGGTTGTCACCAAGACTTCGTACATGGTTAGAGTTATACCTAAGATAGAAATCCGAGTGTGGGTGCACATCTGCGTTGCCATTCACGACCAAGGGTTCGACACATACATGAATGGGCGTCTCACGGAACAGATGCGTGATCAACCAGCCTCTTTCGACGATCATATGAAAGTAGTGCTGGCAGGAAATATTCCCATGGTAATTTCTTCTAATTCTACACTCTACTACTTTTCCGGAATGTTGGCTGATTTGAGACTCTTCCCCAAGAAACTCACGCAGGCCGAAGCGGATGACGTGCGGACAGGCGAGTGGCGAGGCGTCAACTACAAGATGACCATCAACAAAACTTTGACAACACACTCTAAACTCAATATCGTGCGAAACATTACCTACGAAGAGCTTTTTCATCGTCCACCTGATTACACGATTCTGTCCTTCTACGAGCCTTTAACGTATCCGCAGACCGTGAGAGCCTGCCAAACATATGGTGGCTTCTTGCCGAATACGGACACTGAAGACATCACCACCATCTTTAGGAAATGTGCTACAAACATCGGCCACTCAACAGATATCTGGCTTCACCAGCCTAATTACGATCCTCATAACCCTAAACAAAAATGCTCGATGATCACACATTACTTGCAAGGAAATGCCACTGTAATGCCTTGGAAGTGTGACGGCATATCAAGTACCCTGTGCTGCTATGTCCCCCGCCAAACACGAGTCAGGATGATTGGTGGCGATTACTTAGAGGAAGATATTTTTTTTTTTGAGCAACCTTCTATCGCGGGACAAGGCGTGATTCTAGAAGGAGAAAAAACATTACACGTGGGGTGGGAAAACTCTTCCAGTGTGACGGTGATGACCAAGAAGGGGGAAGTGCTGTTCAGGCAGCAACCCGCCACCAACCACTACATGGGCCGCAGCCTCTGGAGCGCAACGCAAGGAGGAAATTTTAACATATCTTTCTCCGTCTGCAAAAAAGGGCAGTTCAGTTGCTCTAACGGCGAGTGTGTGTCCCTTTCGAAGCGTTGCGACGGTGTTCCTGCCGACTGCAGCGACAACTCAGACGAAGACGACACGTGTGGGATTTTCCATGGCCCTCCTCCCCATTACTACCTAAAGAGAGGCCCGTCAGATCCCCGCATCAACGTGACCCTGCACGTGATTTACGTTCGCAACGTGGACACTGACAGGAACCGTCTGGAGGTAAGTCATCCTTCGCTATCAGGAGTGTTTTCTGTCGGTGGCCAGCATAGGCTAACTTACGTGCAAGTTCCTGTGTGTGTGTGTGTGTGTGTGTGTGTGTGTGTGTGGTGTGTGTCATCTCACAGTTCTAGCTTGACGCAGGTCATGATGGGGATCAACTTGGCGTGGCGAGACGAGCGACTTACCTTCCACAACCTGCGTTCGTCTGATGGTTTGCCTAACATCCTGGACAACGACGTCCTATCCTCATTGTGGGTTCCGAGCCTCTACTTCCCTTACGCGCTTTTCGAGGAGAACCTGAACCTCGAGAAAGGAGCGATGACCCACACGACCGTGGCAGCAGTGCCGGTTGGAAGTGGCTCACCAACCACCATCAACAGTTACGAGGGTAAAAACAAAGGCGGCGGGGTACTGGAGGGTGGAGGGTGAGATGGGAGTAGGGAGTCAAGTACAAAACAACCTTCCATGTTCTTGGCATATATTACACTGGTGGGAAGCTATGAGTTCTGGTTCATTGATGAATTTACTCAGCATTAGCATATATTACACTGGTGGGAAGCTATGAGTTCTGGTTCATTGATGAATTTACTCAGCATTAGCATATATTACACTGGTGGGAAGCTATGAGTTCTGGTTCATTGATGAATTTACTCAGCATTAAACTTGTAAAAACAACTAAAAGATAAATGAAAGGATAAAAAGTCTTGCCATTCCCTTTCCTTCGAAACTCTGTACACATAAGGGCCTCCTGCTTCCCTCAGAGGAGCGACGCCTCTAAACAAATCAGGATTTTCAATCGATTCCTGTATAAAGATCACGATAGGTTCAGTTTTCAGGCATGACCATAATCATCATCTAACATGGAGTACTATGCCAAAGAGTCTTAGGAAAATTAATGCAATAATTGCGTATAAACAACACAAGCAGGAGGGAGGGAAATGTGTGTGTGTGTGTGTGTGTGTGTGCACGCACTATTGCTCCCTGCACACAACAAACAGCTATGCACCAAGTCTGATACCTCCCCCTGGACAGCCTTGGAGTTCCCGGGCAGCGGCGTGGTGCTGGAGATGCAGGTGATCACGCTCGTCACAACCACCTGCTCCTTCACGCTGAAGGCCTTCCCGTTTGACACACAGGTGATGTTACACATCATACTATTGTACTACATCGTAAAAAAAAAAAAAAAAAAAAAAAAAAAAAGAGCGGGGGGGCGTTACCTAAGTCAAGCGTCATGAATGAACCATACTTGATGATGCAAAGTCTTTCTCCTTTTCTGTCCGTGTCTCTCATTTCTCTCCCCCCTCCTCTGTCAGATGTGCGTGATTCCACTGCAGCTTCGAGGTTTCGGGACGCCTCAGGTAGCGGAGGAACACCTAAGAGTGCTCAGCAACGACCTCTCTTTGCCTGTGTTCGGCTTCCATCCGGTCCGGTGCTTCTACAACGCATCCATGCCGCAGGTGAGCCGTCTGGACCAATGAACTGAAGCCGCTGCTCAGGATCAATTCGTGTAGTGCGCCACAAGTTCAAAAGGTAATGAGCTTTCTTCCGTCTCATCACTTTCTTTTT
Source organism: Scylla paramamosain (assembly GCF_035594125.1). Classification (NCBI taxonomy): domain Eukaryota; kingdom Metazoa; phylum Arthropoda; class Malacostraca; order Decapoda; family Portunidae; genus Scylla; species Scylla paramamosain. The sequence continues at coordinate 8,132,425 of NC_087157.1, read as the reverse complement.
TCTTTTTCACCGCCGCGGACGCGCGAAGCAAGTGGAGATGGGGCTTCTGCTTGAGCGACGCAATGGGGCCTTCCTTTTCTCCTCGATAGGGCCTTGCGTGGTGCTGCTGTTGCTGGGGCATCTCTCCTTCGTCGCCTTCCCACTCCACCAGTTCACAGACAGAGCCTCGACCTCCCTCTCGCTGCTCATCGTGGTGGCCGCGCTCTTCTCGCAGGTACGGTGCTGGAGGCTCATCCCGCTGTGTGTGGAGGTCAGCCCCGGGGATTGCTTTGTCTAACTGGAGAGGGAGCTCCTTCGTGCGTTCGCTTGCTCGTTCGCGAGCACACACACACACACACACACACACACACACAAAGCCTTTTTTTTTTTTTATAACGTCACAAGACGCGACGATTACCTTATTTCCATCGGTAGCTTCTCTGTGTCTGGTCAGGTCAGTTGCACGTATGTTTGTTGATGAAAACACTTAAGTAACTACATTTATTATTTTTGGTAAATTATGAATGGCATGAGTGGGGCATCACGGTCACCACAGCCACGCCTGCACTTTGCCCCTACCCTTCCTCAAAAACTCATCACCAAAGTTCCAATTGTCCAATGATCGGTATGCTCCCAAACGAAAAGCAGCGGTTAAAGTTGACTGTGGAACCCGATTACTACTGAAGTGGCTTTGTTGGTTAGCTAACAAACGAAAAAAGTAACTGTTGAACTGGCCCTGAGTCTGTCACTCCTCTCACAGATGAGCAGCACCCTGCCAGAGTCCGCACAGCCCAAGGCCATCGACATGTGGTTCTTCTACTGCATCCTCCGCCTCTTCATCTTCTTCGTCTTCCACTGTATCGTCGATTACCATTACAAGAGAAGTATCGAAGCCGACAGGAAGCAGAAGGAATTTCTTGCCTCCTCCAAGCACCAGGAAGCTCTCATTCCATTCAAGGCACCGAGTTACGACAGCCTGAAGAAACCGCCGCTGCCTGACAAGGAAAACAACGAAGCGCCCCGCCACCACGGCCGATGGGTGACAGAGGGCAAGCGTTCCTTGCCATCCATCACCCTGCCCCGCGCCTGGCTCACCTCCCAGCTGGTCAATAGGATGAGTCTGCTCTTTGGGCTGTTTCAGGACTTGATGTTTGTGATCGGATTTTGTGTCCACCTGGAAACTACGAACCGCTTCACCAAGACACAGTTCAACATCTTTAAGGACTGTTCCGGAAAGGGATAGTAGTGGGCGAGGGGCGTGTTGACATGGGCGGCTTGGTGATTCTTTTACTTACTTGCATCGTAAAGGTGATCAGGCAAAGTGTAACATCTTCCCGTAACGCACTGAGGGTGATCACTACTTGTATGTAATGCAGTGTGTCATTTTTCTTTCTTCCCGGTCTTGTCTCCGTAATTCGTCTCTGTCCCTCAAAAGCTTCATACAATAATTGGTTTGTTAACCCTCGTTAGCAAAGAACCACGTGTCCTCCACCCTACAAACAGAAGCTTCCTAAATACGCTGGTGGTATTAACTTAGATTAAACGCAATGTAATCAAAACACGGGGGAATTTCTTACAGACAACCCTCGACCACCAGCGCCAGGTTCAGTTGGTGTAGTACTTGACAACCAACGTTTGACACCAATCACAGATCCCCAACATGTTACACTTTTACTTTTTATATTTATTTTTGAGACATCTTTCATATAGAGAGTACAGACCGTCATAAAAATTTGCAGGATTCATCGCAGTCTCCTGTAAAGACGACGCCCGCACGCGAACAACACAGATCGTATCGTGCAAGAGGCGGCGGCACGTGTCACTGCTTCACGTGTCCTTGGCTATGGAGCCTACTTTATGATTTTTATGAATTTTTTTTTTCCACTGTAGCAGCCCATGTACACAAAAGGAAAATGGTTAAAAAAATGGATGAATGGATGTTTTTTTTTATTTTATTTTCTATTTATGGGTAAAAGTTAATTTTTGAAAAAAAATATACACTTTTTTCTTCCCTTCTTCCGCATCATTTTCAGCCAGTGAACGTTGCTTGGAAAGATGCATCCGCCTTTGCCACGCACTCAACACACCCGTCAGTCTGAAACACTGACTCAGCGTGACATTCCCGCCACGTGCCACACGCCTCTTCAGTCAGTGTTTGGCCCTAGCAACGTGCCACGGTGGTAGGCCTCGAGTCCTCTTCGTTTTTTCTCTAGTAACTCCTACATTGAGTTTTAAAAGCAAAAAATGAAGCTTCTAGTATAAATTTGGCGAGGAGGAAATGCCACCACCGCTACTACAACCATCAACACAGCTGCCACCACCGCCATCACCATCACCACAAACTCGTGCCTCGTCGGGTGTGGTGGATGACAACGCTCATGTTTAATGCTGATGTTTCCATGTAAAAAAAAATAAATAAATAAAATAATAATGAATAAATAAACAAATATATAAAAGGATAAATAGATAAAAAAAAAAAAAAAACACGTCACATTCCCATCGAATTTAGATGTTCCTATCACAACCGTTCACCGTCACTTTCGTCCACTGATATATTGCCATGCTAAGGTCAATGCTAAGTCAAACTGCACGTCACACCGCGGGTTGTTGTAGCTTATAGCAGCACAGTAAGTATTTGTATCACTTGAGTTCATAAAAGCAGGGAGAACCTCGCCTTTGACTGCGTTGATGCTTAGGCACGTACTCGACACACTCTGCTCTCACCACAACTATTTTCAAAAGGCCACAGAGATGATTATCCGGTTTCTCAAGAGTATTTCTCCTGTTGATGAAAGGAAAAATCTGATCAGTCTGCCACTAACACCGTAAAAGCACCCTTATAAATCCGTGTAACTTTAACCAGTCTCTTAAAGTAGTGAAGGTGCGGGTCAGAAATGTTTCAGAATATGGGCTTTCTGTGTACTTTTTGCTGTGTACCGATTCTAATATTAAGACTGATCACTATTCTTGTGTCTGTACGAGTAAAGCGTGTATTCGTGAACAATTCTAACGGTCCACACATTTTCTTTCATTGCTCCACTTCATTTATTTTTCATTCCTTTTCTCTTTTTTTTGTTGTTTTATGATGAAACCTGTTGCAAATTAGTCTTTTCTCACTCTTCGATGGCAGTGATTTTCTGTGCACCGAACCTAAACAAATTATGAACATTCTAAACTGACAGAAATATAACTCGACCTGATTCATGAACGAAAGTAAATATTGTCTTTTCTTTTATACACATGATGTACCAAACGACAAATGTTCTGCGACCAATAAAGTCTTAGTACATTCTCACTACCATCATTATAATTATCCTTTGCCTCTTGCACCACCACCACCATGCATCCCGCTGTCAGACCGCTACAATACTCCATCCCCCCATCCCCTACCCCAATAACCTTGATGTACCACAAACGCATGTACACCTACACCTGCCATCCATCATCACTATCTTACACATTGCAGGGTAAACACCACCGCCACAGTGAACACATCCGTCATCACCACGCACTCCACCTTCCTACAGTAGCCACACCCCGCTCCTCATTATCTTCCTGTACCATAAACACATGAAATACGCTCCACACCTCTTCACCACCTCCATCATACATAATGGGAGGTAATCACCACCATCACCATGCGCACCACCATCCTTTCGCTACCACCATACCCCCTTTCCCATCCTCCCGTTACTTTGCTGTACCACAAACATACGTAATACCACCTACACCTTCCCACCATCACCATCATGACCAGTGCCCCTCTTACATAAAAAAAAAAAACAACAACATACACCATGGAAGATAAACAAGGTAATCACCACCGCCGCCACAACACCGCAATACAAACACAACATTTTACCTGCCTCTTCCTGCGGCCACTGCTTCATGGTCGTCTTCCCTTTCCTCGTATCACAACGCTTCAGTACGCACAGGTCACACACTTCCAGCCATCAGCCCAGCAACGCCCGGCATCCCTCGGCACATCACCGAGGAAGCTTGAGACTGAACGGAGGCGAGGGCATAGTGGCCGTGGTGGTAATGCTGGTGGTGGTTGGGGTTCACAGGTTCACGGATTCACTTCTCTAATACGAAGCAGTATCGAAACAATGAATTAGTGAATCTCTCTCTCTCTCTCTCTCTCTCTCTCTCTCTCTCTCTCTTCAGCAGACATTTACAGTGTCTATGGATTCATGGTAACATCCACAACCATAAATGGAGATGATGATGTTGTCAAAGATAATAAAGATGCGGATGTGAATTTGGATATTCTGTTCCTCTCTAACATGCGATAGTTACCAGTATTATTCGTGCATCCACCGCTCTCACCATGGGGATGTCACGTGATGCCGTCTGGAAATGACACTGCGACGAGGTAATGACGCCGCCGTGACCTTGAAGAAGAGTGGCGGCGGCGTGTCATTCCCTTGGGGAGTGTCTGGCGGCACCGGCGTGGCGTGGCGTGGGCGGCAGGACGTCCCACCCTGATGACGCCTGAAAAGAAAGTGAATAAAGGCCCATTCACACACACACACACACACACACACACACATCAGTGACGTATCAGTGCCGTGTCCGCTCAGTGCTTCAGTGTCAGTGAAAAAAAAAATATCGTTACTTTGAATTCGGTTGACGCATTCACACATGTCAGGCGCAATACCGTGTTTTGACTCTGCGTGTCAGTTCCGTCTCCGTTCCGTGAAATTTAAAATCGTCGCCACCGATATTTTTCAGCGTTTCACAGACGCCGGACGAGAGTTGTGAGTTTTCCCACAAGAATGCATGATGAACTACTTATTGAAATGGTTCGGAATCATCCTGTTTAGTATGATTTGTCACAGCCCAAGTATATGGACAGCAGTCTCAAACAACTTATTTGAAAAAAAAAATGTTCCATCATCAATAAACTTGTACAAAGAAGAAAACTCCCCTTCACTTTCTCTTTT
>NC_087157.1:8120000-8122500 GCF_035594125.1 Scylla paramamosain | reverse complement strand
TTTTATGTAAGAGGGGCTCTAGTCAACGGCTGCAAAAATGTAGGAAAAAGGCCCACTGAAGGTGCCAGTCCCTAAAGAGCAGTGTGTCTTCAAACCTCCCTTTTCAAAGAGTTAAAGTCATAGGTAGGGGGAAATACAGAAACAGACAGGGAATTCCAGAGTTCACCAGTGAATTACCATCAAGTTAAACTAAATGTCGTGTTGCATGTTTAGAATGTTGCAAGTTTAGAGTAGTGTCCTTCCTCAAGATGCCACTGACAGTACAACGAGTGCAGTGGTTCGAGTCTTAGAGTGCCTGTCGTTGCTGATGTTGTCACTTTCATCACTATCATTACTATCCTCATTATCATCATATTCACAATCACCATTACTATTACTGAACCTGAGTGGACATGGCATAAGTGCATATCGATGGGAAAAGAACATGTTACTTAACAACTCATCTTTATCTAATTTTCCCTTTCGATCAACCATCATTACTGAAATCACTGTCAAACACTCGGCATCCCGGGCAGGTGCCTTACCTGAAGTCCTTGGGAGTGGCGAGCCAGGAGACGGGTCAGCAAACAGGCCACAACCCCAGTAAAGGCGCAGGGGATCAGCAGGGGCGCCGCCTGGGAGGCCAGCAGGTCTCCAGCCAGGATCGGCATTACAGTGGACACACCCATCAGTGTGAGGGTCTGAGCCACCACCGCCACGCAGCTGACGGAGGTGTTGGGGAGAGGCGGGGAGAGGCCAGGAAGTAATGTAATTACTCCCAGTGAGGTCTAAAGCACTGGATCATGGGATGCTGTGAACTTATCATTAAACCAAGCGGTGACCTCACTGAACGTTTCCCTTTGTGTCTCACAACACAAGAGGGCAGTCACAGCCTGCCCTCTAAAGACATCTTTCTTCCTTCACACAAAACTACAAGCAGCTACTACAAGAAACACACACATCTTCACTCAGAATTCAGAATTATCACGGCAGCTCCTACATTAGCCTCGGAGTCTCCATCTGGGGAGGGGACCACAAATGTCACCAGGTCGGACTGCTCTTCTGGTATTGCTAAGTGTCTTGACACCCCCCCCCCAACTTTTTCTTCATTAACTTCTCCAACATTCGCGGTCTTAGATCTAATTTTCAATCTGTAGAATACCACCTCTCCTCTACTAAACCTCATCTTTTTCTCACTGAAACACAGGTGTCTGAGGCAACTGACAGTAACCCCTTTTCTGTTCCCTCCTACTTTCTCTATCCTCATTTTCAATCCAAAGCTGGATGTTGCGTCTATGTGCGCGACGACTTAATCTGCTCTCGTGCCCACGCTCTTTAATCTTCAGAGTTTTCCACCATCTGGCTACGATTACAGAGTCACTCTCAAACTAAATTTATCTGTGCTGTATACCTTTCACCTAATTCCTCTGACTATAAGAAATTCTTTGACTACTTAACTTCCAAAGTGGAGTATATTCTGACTCTTCCCTTTTGCAGAGATCTCCATTCTTGGAGACTTCAATGTTCACCATCAGTTTTGGCTTTCCTCTCCCTTCATTGACCATCCTGGTGAACTAGCCTTTAACTTTGCTATCCTCCATGACCTAGAGCAATTGGTGCAACACCCTACTCGTATTCCTGACCTTCTTGGAGATACATTTTTGACCTTTTCCTAACCTCTAATCCTGCTTATGCTGTTAACCACTCTTCTCCGTTGGGCTCCTCCGCTCACAATCTCATATCTGTATCTTGTCCTGTCACTCCAATCCCTCCTCAGGATCCCCCTAAGCGGAAGTGCCTCTGGCGTTTTACCTCTGCTAGTTGGGGGGACCTGAGGAGGTATTTTACTGAGTTTCCTTGGAATGACTGCTGCTTCCATGTCAGAGACCCGCCTTTATGTGCCGAGCGCATAGCAGAGGTGATAATGTCTGGCATGGAGGCGTACATTCCTCACTTTTTCTCGACCTAAACCTTCCAAACCTTGGTTTGACACAGCTTGTTCTCGTGCTATACATGATAGAGAGGTGGCCCACAAAAGGTACTTGAGCCTTCCATCACCAGAATTTCATGTGCCTTATACTTCGGCTCGGAACCATGCCAAGTTTGTTCTCCAACTAACCAAAAACTCCTTCATTAATAGAAAGTGTCAAAATCTTTCAAGATCTAACTCCCCTCGTGATTTCTGGCACTTAGCCAGACATCTCCAATAACTTTGCTTCTTCTTTCCCTCCTTTATTTCAACCAGATGGCACCACTGCTATCACGTCTATCTCTAAAGCTGAACTCTTCGCTCAAACGTTTGCTAAAAATTCTACCTTGGATGACTCAGGGCTTGTTCCTCCCTCTCCTCCACCCTCTGATTACTTCATGGGGTTTGAAGGGTACGGTGGAGAGAGAGGGTGGAGTATGGAAAAACATGGTGGGGTTGTAGGATACGCTGGAGAGAGAGAGAGGGTAGAGGTGGGATATACGGCGAAGCCTTTTGAAGAGGGTAAGGGTACAGGATACGGTGGAGAAAGAG
>NC_087157.1:8105000-8115000 GCF_035594125.1 Scylla paramamosain | reverse complement strand
TTTTAGTTAAAGAAAAACATTTTTAGAAAACCATGTATAACAAGAGGAATTATAAATTCTATAAAACACCGTAATAAGCTACAAAATTATATGCAAAATGACCTTTAACTATGAAGCAGCACTTACAAGATAGAGAAACATGTTGACAACAGTAAACAGGGCGGCCAAAGAAAATTACTATAAGTCGAAATTAAGTTCACAGAAGAATAAATTAAGGAAATTATTAAAAGCATTAAAGTTACTTCATCTGGATGTAATGACATAAATATAAAGGTAATTAAAGAATGCAGTAATGAAATTTCTCTTTTCCTCAAGTTTATCATAAATAAACGTTTTAGGGAAGGGCGTTTTCCAAAGCATTTGCAAGTTGCAAAATTATTCCAATATTAAAAAAAAAAAAAAAAAAAAAGGTGAGAAATGTAAGCATGACCTGCTTCTATTCTACCCAGCTTCAGGAAAATAACTGAAAAAGTTTTCGCCTTTAGATTAACTGATTAGTTTACAAAGTTTTCGTCATTTACAGAAACACAGTATGGATTTAGGACGAGATACTCTACCAATCTAGCAATTCAAAACCTTTGTTAAAATATTTACAACGTATTAGACAATAAATGCGATAAAATTACTGTATTCTGCGACCTAAGTAAGGATTTGACACTATACCATGCAATAATTTGTTACGGAAATTAAATACATACAACATTCGTGGAAAAGCATATGACTTCTTAAAGACTTGCCTGAATTTTAGAAAACAATTTACAGTATATAACAACACTTCTTCATCATATAAACATATTAATTATGGTGTTACACAAGGGTCAGTCTTGTGGCTAATATTATTCTTAATTTATGCAAATGATATCGTACGTACAAGTAACAAAATTAAATTCATGTCGTTTACTAATGACTACAATATACATTCAGGGACAACATATCAATGAAATGGTTAATACTTTGAATAGTGAATTAATTGAAGTCTCAGACTGGATAACAAGCAACAGATTCACATTCAATGTATCTAAAACACTTTATATGGTGTCACGTCTGACGAACATAGACGAAGCTAATATCAATATCAAAATAAAAAAAATTTGTCAACTAGAGTCAATCATATAAAATTTTTAGGTGTAACCAGTGATGATAAATTAACGTGGAAACCACGTTATATATATATATATATATATATATATATATATATATATATATATATATATATATATATATATATATATATATATATATATATATATATATATATATATATATATATATATATATATATATATATATATATATATATGAGTATAAATGTCCATGTATGTAATTGTTTTGTAATCCAATTCCCATGTCAGTGTACACGTGTCACGTGTTAGTAAGAATGAATAATATTTCATTTACTATTATTTCTATAAAGTTTACACTTGATGAGGAGTTAGGGTACATACATTTGCGCTTATTCTTTTTATTACTTTCTTTCAGGTCTGTATTAAAGCTTCGGCTTAAAAGATCTGGCCTTCATGTTCATGAATATATGTAACTCAAAATGTAAAAGGAAAAGGCAAATATCATTATCAATCTCTCTCTCTCTCTCTCTCTCTCTCTCTCTCTCTCTCTCTCTCTCTCTCTCTCTCTCTTCCAATACGAATTTATATGACTTTTACGTCTCTTTGTCTCAGTCTATATTTTTGTACTGATTACTCTCTCTCTCTCTCTCTCTCTCTCTCTCTCTCTCTCTCTCTCACTGTGTCTGGGAACAACGAAGCGTTCCGATAACGCAACGCAGCATTTTTCGCTTATCTTCATCGTTCTCTTCACTCCTATTCTTCCTTCCATCCTATCCCATTTGTCTGTTTTGTCTTCCTTTCTGCTTACCTTCCCCTCCCTTCCCCTCCCTCTCTCTCTCTCTTCTCTCACACACACATCTATGAATTCAACTGACATATCCCACAAAAAAATTATACCATTCCTAATACCAAAGCACACAGACACACAGACACACACACACACACACACACACACACACACACACACACACACACACACATGGAACTAACTTTTAAAAAAGCATATTGACAAGACAGACACGGTACAAGGAGCAGCTATGGAATGAGTATTAAATCTGGGCGATGATGGGTGTGGAAAAAAAGACGATAAACTGCAATTACTATTACTATCAAAGGGAGAAAGAAAAGGTGATGTTATTTTGGCTGCCACTTTCCCTAATTGCCATTCACTCTGAGACATCTTTACTTGTTCTACAGCCACACCCTATCCTTGAACTGGGAAGAGATTGTAAAATGTATTTTTTTCATAGCTATCTTTCTTGTAGATGGTTATAAAAACTTCACGCATTGCTTCTGGTGCTGCTAATTGTTTCGTATCGTAGTGAATGGGTTAAGGGAACGAGAAATACGGCAACAGTGAATATAAGCATGTGATGTCTAGACAGTCATCGGTAAAAAAGAGGACGCGCCAATATATGATACGACGAGAGTTTTGAAAAATGTGGGGAAAAATTTCGCTCTCCAGACAACGCAATAGATTGGTGGAACATGACTACGAGGACAGGTGGTGCGTGTGCCAAAGATGTCAAGTTTTAAAGAAAGTTGTGAAAAAAAAAAAAAAAAACTGGTTAAATACGAGAGGCATTGAGACTTACGTAAACACACACACACACACACACACACACACACACACACACACACACACACACACACACACACACACACACTTCCAATCCTTCCTTTCTTTTATAGTTCCTCTCATTATTTTCCCCTCAGCTGCCACACTCAGTCATCCACAAGGCCAGCTGCTGATCACCACGCTTAACCTTGATGTCACTGTTTTCCTAGCCGTCCCCATAATTCCGCCCGTCATTTTCTCTCAAAGAAACATGTGATATCATTTTTGCTCCACCTCATCTGTGCCTCTCATCTTTCTCACACTTGCGTCGTCCTCCCTTTGACATTTCCTCAGGACCAAACGTCATTCTTTTCCTTCTTTTAATCCCCCGTCTTCTCCCTCAGTCTTCCTTGTCGCTGTTCTCCGTTTTGTTACGAAACTTTAGCTGTCGGTGAAGGTACGCTCAGCAGGTTATTTCTCCGCCTCGGTCTCACATGATTTATTTGAATGCCTGGCTTCGACATGTGGTTTTGAAGTCACCGACTGCTAAGGGACACATGTAACAGGCCTGGCGGAGGATGCCGGAGTCTCCAAAGACCTCTTTATATATAACATCTCGCCGCGTCAATAAACTCGCTTTACACTTGACGTAACTTAAAAAAAAAAAAGAAAGTTATAAAGAAATCAAACTCCAGTGTCATTTCTGTTCAGTCCACTTCTCTCCGTCACATGGAAGAGACAAGAGCAATGGGAATAGAATGAACCTAATCCAAGAGTTAACCAGTATTCTCAATCATTCATCTCTTTTTCTGGTAAACTCTGAAACTCCCTCCCTACTTCTTTATTTCCTCATTTATATGACTAGTTTTTCAAGAGGGAAGTTTCAAAACACTTATCCTCTAATTTTGGATGATAATTTTGACATCTCTTTTGGAACTGACACCTAGTGGATCTTTTTCTCTTTTTGTTGTCCTTCTCCAGTGTCCCTCTTACATAAAGAAAAGAAAAAGAAAAATCCAATGTCATTTCTATTCAGTCCACTTCTCTCCGACATGCCGGAGACAAGAGCACTAGGAATGGAATGAAGCTTACCTGTGTTGGCCAGGGCACGAGGCAAGGCCAGCACACCTGAGCCTGACATCTCGGGTACCAGGAAAGCGCCGGCCACGCGCATATTGAGGCCCTTCCCAGTAGGTGTGGGGGTCGAGGGGGGGGGGGGCAGCAGAGGCGGCGGGGGCAGTAGTGTTGATGGCAGTGGTGGTGGTGATGGTGGTGTTGGTGGGAACAGAAGCCTTGTTGGTGGTGATGAGATTGTTAACAATATCCTTTACTGTTGTCAAATGTGTTTGTCTATATAGATTTTTTCCGTTTTTATTTTTCGTATTAGAGGAAGATAAAGGCTGATAGGAAACACGAACGATGGATAAGTAATACACTGAAAACTGTGGAAATACGTCAAGAAGAATAAAATACACCAACGTTTAAGTCAATGAGGACATATTACTAAACAGCTGACGATAGTGACAATAACAATGACATTAATAACAATATTCACTACCTTTATCATATTCACCATCACCATCACTACCATACCTTCCTCCTCTTCCCAGTGCCCTTCTGTTCTACCTCACCTCTCCTCAAGGGGTGGCGTGAGGGACGGGGCGTCCTCCCACCCACCGCCCACCTGCCGGCGCACGTGGCGGTGTTAGTCTGAGTAGAAGAGGCAATACTGTGCGTGAGGGCGGGAAGGTAACCGGGAAGGCCTCTGCATATGTAGGTGCACGCTCCATTCACTTCATACATATGTAACACACACACACACACACACACACACACACACACACACACACACACACACACTATTATGTCTCTCAAAGTCACTATTTTCAGCCTCAGTTAATAAGTGTTACCGTCTTTCAAATTAGTATCATTTCTCACATTTCCTTTTCTTTTAACCTTCCTTCTCCTTCTTTATCTTTATCCACACTGACCTCATTTATCTTTCCCCTCCCTCTTATTTTTCTTTCTCTTTCCTCTTTTTCTCTTCTTCCAACTTCATTCACACTATCTTTACAATTAACTTTACCACTTAAAACTCGCGCTCCCTCCTGGTTTTCCTCCCGTCATGCTACACACACACACACACACACACACACACACACACACACACACACACACACACACATCACTCTAGTCCATCTCACCCTCTCAGCATGCAGTGAACCTGACCTAAAAGCCTAGATAATCGAACTACCCTAAAGATCTCCTCTGCATCCACTACAAATTATAGCATCCACTTGACCCTGTATCACCCACTCCACCATCCTCTCCCTCTCTCCACTTGTTGCTCCACCATCACCGCCACATCCTCCTCCTTCCCTTCCCACTCCTCATCTTCGTTCTCCTCCGCCACACTCAGGAATCAGTTGGCATTACTGAGAGGGGCTTTAACGAGCTTTGGTGTAATCCTCCTATCAACAGAGCACCAGATGCTCCTCAGCTCACTCCTGCTGCTATAATTATCCATCCTATCTCCGCTGTCTTGAGTTATCCTTCATCCTTTACGGTGATTAAAGCGAATCCCTTACAACAGCTTCGGTGGGATATTAATACAGCACACACACACGCACACACACAATGCCCATACTGGTGTTATCCTCCCTTATCCTGAAGAAGGCAATAACGAGCACGAGGAATAATTCTATGGGAACCGTACGGCGCGTGCAGGCTGCTGCGGGAAGGGTATTGTTGCGCCCACTAAGCAAGTTGGCTGGTGAATGGCAAATAACACAGATATATACAGTTAAGCAGAATAAAAAAAACTTGAGAAATATCTTCCGGTATATCTTTCATTTGCACACAACACCAGCAGGAGAAAAAACGTCCTCGGATGGGAATAATAAGCTTAGGTGTCTCTGTAGTTTCTGCCATCACTCGTTGCTGGCGTCGTGCGAGGAAACTGAAATAATTGACGTAGACATCATAAGCATTTTCCTCATCGTTACATCCATTGGTCGGCAGCCCAGCCCAAGGGAGCGGACGTTTCCCTGTGCGCTCCATCGTTCAAGGAAGCGATAAACACCGTCGAGGTATCATAAGGCCCTCAGTCAGGACCATATTTTGAAACATTTCAGAGCCGCGCCCCGATTACTTTGAATAGACTCTAATTGAGGCTGTACAGGCGTTTTAAGGATATTTCAATGGTTCTAGTGACATTAACAAGACATACATTATTAACAGAAGAAACAGTCTTGAAAACCCGGCTAATCATCTCTGATCTTTGAAAACTGTCGTGGAGAGAGAGCAAAGCATTTCTGAATATAGGCCTCAGTCAGTCTATCCGAGGGACTGTCACCGCCGAGGGCACTTAACTTAGGAGTACGCCATGAATGCGACACGCGCCTCGGTATTAAGAAAGGAAGGCGAGGCGAGTGGCACGCATTGCTCCAAGCCTGGCGGTGAGGTGAGGCACTAGACAACTCAAGTGTCATGGAGAGTCAGCCACTTGTGCGTGCAAGAGGCGGCTAGGAGGAACGCGAGTACCTGTCTGAGGGAGAATGACACAATAGTTAAGAGAGCGAGTACGATGCGCTTGGTCCTGAAATGGAACCTCTTTGGGATCACACGAAGATCAACGAACTCAGGCACTTTTCAGGTGAGTAATGTCAGGTTACATTACGTTAGTTTACATAATGGGAGTGAAACAATTTGATACAACCTAAACCTTATCTATCCTACTCTAGCCCAAGCATCGCTAGTGTGGCTGATCTAACCGCGATCCGCTATTTGTTTACATCGCACATCGAAACAACACTCGAAGCCAATTAATCCACAGGTATTTCTAGTTGTTACTGCTCCCCTACCGTGAATGATGGACGGCTTGTTGTTGCCGTCACGCCAACATACCCATAACACGCACTCAATGATATTACGAGGCAGTATCATGGATCAGCAATTGTGGCAAGTCGTTTAACCAGACAAAACAAACGCGTGAGTTTTCGCTACTGATGCATCATGAAGAATTCTGTAAAAATATGTGGAGAAGGCGAGGAAGGGAGTGGCGGGGGTCCTCGAGGCGGCAGGTGATAAAGACTGACGCCCTTGTGTCTTCTACGTGCTCTGACGCATCCGTGCACGGAATAAAGAAAACGGGGAGGCAAGACTAGGAGGGAAGGTAAGTCAATTGTGATGATTTCAGGTTTGCCTTAAAGGGATTCAAGACAGTCATGCTGAGAAAAGTTTATGGCACGTATTTTTAAACAGCTCGAACTCTTATAAGGACTACATTTAGAGGTCACGGAGGTGACTAGTCAGATTCTCATGAGTGTTTTCCCCAATGATGATGCAGAATCTTTGTAAACCTACCATAAGAGTCATGAAAAACATCCTTGAAAATAACAATAACTTCCTTTGTGACCTATTAAAAGTAATTGACATTTATCGTCAAAGGGCCATATTCTAGAAACACTTCGGCACCGGAATCCTACTTCATTTAAAGGGCTGTAGTTGAAATTACACTGGTTTTTAAGGGTGCTTTTACTGTTCTAAAGACAAATTAACGAGATTCCTACATTAATAGTAGGATAAACACTCTTCAGAACCCAGCTAATCATGTCTGCGCTCTTTGAAAAAAATAAATAAATAAATCGTGGTGAGAGAGTAAAGTGTTTCAAAATACGGGCCAAAGGAGAAATGTTTTGGTCGTATATAGAGCGACGAGGGGCGAGAGGTAACCACGAAATACTGACAAGACCGCGACACCTGAACTGAACCCGAGCCCAGTGATAATGTAATGAATCATCTACCAGGTGTTGCTGCCCAAAGCATGCCACAGCCCCGAGGAATGTAGGTCATGAGGAAAACATTTACGACATACACATCTCTGAGCACCCCACACACACACACACACACACACACACACACACACACACACACACACGAGTCATCATTACTCTTCACTTTTCCTCAGCGATATGTACAGTTCACCTGCGTATGTACGTATATATGTATGTATGTATGTATGTATGTATATGTGCTGAAGTATATAATGTATATGCATGTGCACGTGCTTCGATTTATATTCCATCTTGAAAAATTCCTCCAAGAGAATTTCACGTTTAATAACTTGTCCTATGATAAATTCCTGTAATGCAATTTCACTCAGTATAAATTAATTTGTCATGGAAGGAATGATTTTCAGGAGAAATCCTGTAGATGGAATATTCGAGAGCAAATTTACCTCAGAAGCCTTACGATATAGGGTATGATAGATAGATACGTAAATGGTACACATACACACATACAGACAGACAGAAAGACAGATAGACAGATAGATGGACAGATAAACATAGATAGACAGACAAACATATAGACAGATAGACAGATAAACAAATAAATAGTAACTGAGACAGGAAAGGTATGTGTATGCATGTATGTGTGTATGTGAGCGTACCAGATAATGACACCTACTTCTTCTTTCTCTGCACCAAAGAAATGTTGCACGACGAAATATACAGGAGCACGTTTGTTCGTTGTCTGGCAGTGCAGTGTGTGTGTGTGTGTGTGTGTGTGTGTGTGTGTGTGTGTGTGTCCCAGTCGTCTAACACTAAACTTCTCGTCTGTTTCCTTAAAAAAAAAACCTGAGGAGAGCGGCATTTCAAGTGGCAGGGGACGGCAGTAACACGATAAGGTGGAGGGCGGGGCGGTGCTGTGCGGGGCGAGGCGGGGATGAAGGAAAGGGTGAGGGAGGGACACACTAGACTATTTTCCCCAGCCATGGCTCAGTGGTACCAAAAGAAGGCTGCGAATTCTTGCCATATACGACCTGCGTGGCTAAATTTCTGGGTCTTCAAAGGGATGAGGTAGGTGAGATTTGCCAAATATTATATACGAGTGAGCAAATCTCGAGTCTACAATGTAAGGAGAGCTAGCCAAATATTGAGTGGTTTGAAAGGTTAAATATAAAGAGATCAGAACTTGGGAAATGTGAGTCTTGTGGATTTCAGATCTACTTCAGAAACTTGAGCTGTGATTGGATGGCGAAGGGGACGAGGTACAGAAAGGGATGCTGCAGACAGAATTATTAAGTATTTACGAAGGACCTAAAGAATTCGTCAGACCAAAGGAGTTCACATTATTTCGAGCACCTGGTCGTCTCCCTTCGCCGCCTCTGTGAAACGCGATCAACCAACTTAAGGAGAGTGAGAAATCCGACTCCGCTCTCTTGTTCCCGAAGCCCAAACTCCATCCTGCTGATGTCATTGCCCGATACTCGTAGATGTTGATGTTGATGATGTCTGCAGCCACTGGTGTCCACAGAGACGTAGGTGAACTACAAACATAATTGCTGAACGAAGTTTGATCCGCCGCAGTGCCTCAGGGAAACATGTAAATAGTTTGGTAAGTTAGTGTCTCCCGAGGAAAGTTTTGTTAAGGATCGATGAACTACTAAACCCAGTGTGTGGATCTGTACAGCAGTCAGGATCTGTACAGTGTCAGGCCCCGAGGACCTGCTTCTTTATAAACTGTCTGTATTCGACTCCCACGTAAAGCAGGTCCTGGAAACTATCCTGTAAGTGCCTCGAGGCCAGTGGAACGCAGTGGGGATCGTTCCTCCACCTTCACCACGCCTATCAACATGAAAACGCTCCATCTTTCCCTCAAAACACGACGATGGTAATCATTAACACCACAAAAGAATCTCATCAATCACAATGCAACAGCAAGTAAAAAAGACGTAAAATAATAAAAGTATGACACTCAACCATGCACTTACTCGTAACAATAAACAATAAGAATCAGCGGGAGGGCGTGGGTGAGGCAGGCAGACGGCAGCACGGGTCAATGGGACTCCCGGCGGAGGAATGGCACCGAGACGCGGATCAAAGACGGAAAGGGAGGCGCTACAGACAGGTGTGGGATAGATGAGAGAGCCCAAGCGCACAATGTGGATACTAATTAATTTCCGGATATTAAAGGGAGACTTTGTAAGAAGGAAATGACAGGGCAGCTGAGGGATGACTTGATGAGAGTGTTGGCCAAGGGTTGGAGTCACACATGGCAGGGAGTGTGCTATCAACAGCTTGGTTTAGGAGGTGTGCCAGGGGCGGAGTGACGAGAAGGGCGCCACACAGCACACACAAACTATCCTGTTAATACGATATCCATTACAGCACGAGCGGACTGATGATGGACGTTGCAGAGAGATAACTTCTGATTATTCTATTGACAGATATGTATTTTTAGTTACATATGCGATATTCAAATTAAATAACAATATTTTTAGTACCTTGACAGATAAAATTTTGGTGGAGCTTTACTTTATACTGTCTAAAAGAAAATAAAGAAGAGTGAAAAATGAACAACAAAGAAAGTAATC
>NC_087157.1:8087500-8102500 GCF_035594125.1 Scylla paramamosain | reverse complement strand
CAACGAGAGAGAGAGAGAGAGAGAGAGAGAGAGAGAGAGAGAGAGAGAGAGAGAGAGAGAGAGAGAGAGAGAGAGAGAGAGAGAGAGAGAAACAGGAACGGTATCACTCGCACGTGCAATTCTGCGCTCTCTCTCTCTCTCTCTCTCTCTCTCTCTCTCTCTCTCTCTCTCTCTCTCTTTTGAAAGTGAAATAAATATCCTTTTATTCACTATTCAAGCTCGTAATTAAAAAAAAAAAATGTGAATATGAACCTGCCGTACTTAATTCAAAAGCGATAACGTGTTATATTCATTAGTTTTTTTTTGTTTTTTTTTTTGGCGGAGGTTAGTTTCATTTACTTTTTTTTTTCATTGTGTTTGGTGTAGCTTTCATGTCGCTAATAATTAATGTATTTTTTTTAAATGGTTTCTTCATATCAGATAAATTTTCAGGGTATAACTAAGATTGGCAGTAAATTCTCTCTCTCTCTCTCTCTCTCTCTCTCTCTCTCTCTCTCTCTCTCTCTCTCTCTCTCTCTCTCTCTCTCTCTCTCTCTCTCTTTCTCCAGATGTCCCTCACGCCCGTCACCTGCTTCTCAGAATGAGCCTCATGTTTTCCCAGTTAAGTGCTCGGCCTGATGTGCGAGGCAATAACAGCGGCAGTCTGGCTCCAGGCAACGAGACGCCACACGAGAGGAGTGGGCGGGAGGCAACAGCGTCCCGCCAGTGACCGTCACACCGCCGCCGCCGGGCTGTGGCTCAGTCTGATTAGCCGCGTGAAATCCAAAGCAGAACATCATTCTCTGCTCTTAGGTCGGTGACCAGAGGGCCGGGCCAGAGGGAGGCTCTTAGGGTCACAGTGCCACGTGTGTGTGTGTGTGTGTGTGTGTGTGTGTGTGTGTGTGTGTGTGTGTGTGTGTGTGTGTGTGTGTGTCCGTTGTTACTTGCTACATCGTAGGACCTGGAGGAGAGGACCACCTCGACGTCAGGCAGCTCCATGGAACACTACGTCTACGCCTCTCGGGCTCTGGCTTCCCCATCAGCCTCGTCAAGGTCCCCTCTGGGTCATTACCCACCAACCCTGGAGCGCACAATGCCACTCCTCGCTCTACTGCTCCCGGCCTCCGTGTCTTTTGTTTCTGTCGACCTCGGTGTCACCCTCCACTGGTGAGCCCTTTGATGGCACCTTTGGCCGTGGCACCACGTCCGTAAGCCACGCGTCGTCTGTGTCGCGTGTGTGAGGTGGAAAAGAATGCAATGCTGCGTGGGCGGCACTCGTCCTGTGCCTGCTCGTGTTGCCTTGGTCTCAGAGCGTGGAGCACAGGAGGCGACGGGAAAAATTCAGATGATGTCCTGCTTTAGGCCTCCTCGGCAGTGTTTATTCTGGGGAGCCTCACCTATCGCTGTGGAACGTGACGGTGCAGGGGAGGGGGCGGCAGAAGGGACGTGATCGTGGGATGAAACAGGGTAAGGCTTAAGGGAAACGTCGTTTAGGACTAATGCTCGGCATTAGGCCTAATGATCGTTACGTGAACATTTAATTTACCCCAACACCTACAGTATAATATAGTACTATAATGAGTCCACCGCAAGACACGGGCCTCCCCCATTGGTTATAAGGGTAATACTACAAAAAATGGATAATATGTGAGGTCGGATTACAAGTTACAACTCGTCTAATATCACCTCCCTATTCTCTGTTACATGAACAAGGCAAACCAAAACTGTCCCCGTGACCATATTGTTCCATAAATAACACGACCATGACGCGACCATGAACCTGAAACACCGGAGAAAAAAATTACCTTTCCCTTCCTTCCTCGCCTGAGACGCCGAGCAGTCTGTCCGCCCTTACGTCCCTTGGCGAGCGGCGCCGCCACCTGTTGAGGGAAGGGAATGGGTTAAAACGTTTTTTTTTTTTTTTTATGTAAGGGAGCCACTGGCCAAGGGCAAAAAAAAAAAAAAAAAAGGTGGGGGGAAATGCCCACTTATTGCCAGTTCCCATACAATGTCAAATAGAATGGTGTAAAAAAAAAAAAAAAACAGGATAAACCTTCTTCTTGAAAGAGTTTAAGTCATAGGAAAGATGAAATACAGAAGCAGGCAGGGAGTTTCAGAGTTTACCAGAGAAAAGAATAAATGGCTGAGGATACTGGTTAACTCCTGCATTAGAGAGTTGGACAAAATAAGGATGAGAGAAAGAAGAAAGACCTGTGCAGCGAAACCGCGGTAAGAGAGGAGGTGTGCTGTTAGCAAGATCGGAAGAGCAGTTAGAATGAAAATAACGGTAGAAGACAGCAAGACATGTAACACTGCGGCGATGAAAAAAGAGACTGAAGACAGTCAGTTAGAGGAGAGGAACTGAGGGGACGAAAAGCTTTTGATTCTACCCTGTCTTCAGTAGCGGTATGAGTGAACCCCCACATACACACGCATGTGAAGCATGCTCCATACATGGGCAGATAAGACCCCTATACAGTCAGCAGCGGGGATAGTGGGGGATGGGGGGGAGGAATGAGAAAAACTGGCGGAGATGACTCAGGACACCTACTCATAGAAGCTATTTTAGCTAGAGATGAAATGTGAAGTTTCCAGTTTAGATTATAAGTAAAGGACAGACTGAGGATGTTCAGTGTAGAAGAGGGGGGCAGTTGAGTGTCATTAAGGAAAAAGGGATAGTTATCTGGAAGGTTGTGTCGAGCTGATAGATGGATGAATTGAGTTTTTGAGGAATTAAACAATACTAAGTTTGCTCTGCCCCAATCAGAAATTTTTGAAAGATCAGAAGTCAGACGTTCTGTGGCTTCCCTGCGTGAACTGTTTACTTCCTGAAGGGTTGGACGTCTACGAAAAAGACGTGGAAAAATGCAGGGTGGTATCATCAGCGTAAGAGTGGATAGGACAAGAAGCTTGACTTAGAAGATCATTGGGGAATAATAGGAAGAGAGTGGGTGGCAGGATAGAATTCTGAGGAACAGCACTGTTAATAGATTTTGGAGAAGAACAGTGACCGTCTACCACAGCAACAATAGAACGGTTCGAGAGGAAACTTCAGATGAAGTTACAGAGAGAAGGATAGAAGTTGTAGGAAGGTAGTTCGGAAATTAAAGTTTTGTGCCAGACTCTATTTTGTTATGTCTAAGGCAACAGCGAAAGTTCCACCAAAATCCATAAAAGAGGATGGATGACCAAGATTCAGTAAGGAAAGCCAGATCACCAGTTGAGCGGCGTTGACGGAACCCATACTGGCGATCAGATAGAAGGTTGTGAAGTGATAGATATTTAAGAATCTTCATGTTGAGGATAGATTCAAAAACTTTAGAGGCAGGAAATTAAAGCAATAGGACGATAGTTTGAGGGACTAGAACGGTCACCTTTTTTTAGAAACAGGCTGAATGTAGGCAAGCTTCCAGCAGGAAGCAAAAGTAGATGTTGACAGACAGTTGGAATAGTTTGACTAGGCAAGGTGGAAGCACGGAGGCACAGTTTCGGAGAACAACAGGAGGGACCCCATCAGATCCATAAGCCTCCCGAGAGTTAAGGCCAGCGAGGGCATGGAAAACATCACTGCGAAAAATCTTAATGGGTAACATGAAGTAGTTGGAGGGTGGAGGAGAGGGAGGAACAACCTCTGAATCATCCAAGGTAGAGTTTTTAGCAAAGGTTTGAGCGAAGAGTTCAGCTTCAGAAATAGATGAGATGGCAGTGGTGCCATCACGTTAAAATAAGGCAGGAAAAGATGAAGAAGTAAGGTTATTGGAGATGTTTTTGGCTAGGTGCCAGAAGGCACGAAGGGAGTTACATCTTGAATGATTTTGAGACTTTCTATTAATGAAGGAGTTTTTGGCTAGTTGGAGAACAGACTTAGCATGATTCCGGGCAGAAATATAAAGTGCATGAGATTCAGGTGATGGAGCTCAAGTACCTTTTGTGGTATAACACAAGAACAGACTGAGTTAAGCCAAAGTTTGGAAGTTTAGGTCGTGAGAAAGAGTGAGGAAAGTACGCCTCCATACCAGACACTATCACCTCTGTTATGCGCTCAGCACACAGAGACGGGTCTCTGACATGGAAACAGTAGTTATTCCATGGAAAATCAGCGCAATACCTCCTCAGGTCCTCCCAACTAGCAGACGCGAAACGCCAGAGGCACGTCCGCTTTGGGGGATCCTGAGAAGGGAAAGGGGTGATAGGACAAGAAAGAGATATGAGGTTGTGATTGGAGGAGCCCAACGGAGAAGATAGGGTGACGACATAAGCAGAAGGCTTAAAGATGAGAAAAAGGTCAAGAATAAGTTACCACTTACATAAGTCGCACACACACAGTATATATATATATATATATATATATATATATATGTAAAATATGATGAAATACGAAATAAAAACTACATATAATTAAGCAAAATAATACGAAGAAATACGTAGACAAAATTATAAAAAAAATATAAGTAGTATAACTATAATAAAAACAAATGAGTTGTGAGCTCGAAAACTAAATAGAGTTTTAAATCTCGATTAGGGAAATACAGTAAAATCCCTCTCATCCGGCATTCGAGTATCCGGCAGCTTCAAGTATCCGGCACATTTTTCCCCGAGCCTTAAAATCAATAAAAAATCAATGTGTACTCATAAAATCGATTAAAATTCCCGCGCGAGGCATACTTTGTCCCCTCGCCACCAGAGCGCACTGCTTCGCGCCACCCGCGGCCCACTGCACTGTGTTTACTCAGTGACTCAGTCCCGCGTGTGCACTGTTTATCGCCTGACGCCTTCATCATGCCTAAAGTTGTAGAAAAGAGGAAGCGTGTTGTGCTTACACTGAAGCAGCTGATCAGATCAGCTGCTGATTAAGATCAGCTGATCTTTGTTATGGTAAGATGCGTGAGTGTAGGGTGGTGATTGTGGACATAATTTCACTTCTATTCAAATATCCGGCATGTCGGCGGTCCCGTTGATGCCGGATAAGAGGGATTTTACTGTATGAACATTTCGGAGACGAGCGTCCTTGCGACATCTTATAGTCATTACTAGAGGTGTTCCCCGCACTCCCACGATGCATCAGCGCTGGCGGAAAGGTATTATCGCGTTTATGTTTAATTTCATTCTCTACTATGGAATTTCCGTCTTCGTTTTTTTCAGGGCTGAATGTATGGTGTTCCCTTCTGCCTGTCTCCTGCCTTCAAGCTGCCGGTGAGCGGTGGGTTAGGAAGAAGCCCCACTACTTTCTCTCCTGCTCTATGGTGGATGGAGAGGAACCTTGCTTTATTCTATCCTGCTCAGTCACATAACACGAGTCTCTTCTGTTGCACTGTCCCTGCTGCCGTCATGCTGCCGCTCCTCGTCACCAAACACTGGAAAGAATCTGACGCCGGCAGTGGAGAGAAATAACAAGCAAACCTTTAAACTGTATCTCCAGCGTGAAATATAACCTTTTCCCTTTACGCGTGACGGTGCGCGCCTGGCAAAATATTTCTGATACTGCGTCCTCCTGCTGTTTATGGCGACGCCCCTCCGTGGGTCGTGTTACACATCCCTCCCTCCCACTCCTCCTGACGCGGAGAAAGGCACCTGTAAAATACATGGAAGAAGGAAAAATACGAATTTAATTAGAACAAATGTTCTGAATGGATGAGTAAAAAGGAAAAATACATCTTTTCCTTCCTTTCTTTTCTCCCTCCATCTTTCTAGTCACTCAGGAGGAAACCACTATACGTCTCTTCCAGGAATAGAATGATCTCCGCCTGGTGCATCTCTCTCTCTCTCTCTCTCTCTCTCTCTCTCTCTCTCTCTCTCTCTCTCTCTCTCTCTCTCTCTCTCTTACTGTCTCCGTGGAACTAGCATATTTAACAATCTCTCCCTCCTCTCCCATGACCTTCCTTTAGTTCTATCCCTGCTGGCCCGTGGGGGGAAGTACAAGTATGTTTCGAGTAGGAAAGTAAAAGTGAGACTCGTTAAGACTGCATCATTTCTCTTTGTTCCATTTTCTCTTCTGTATTAATAATAATAATAATAATAATAATAATGATAATAATAATAATAATAATGATAATAATAATGATAAACGGTTTATTATTCAGGCAGTTAACAAACTGAAAATGTACAGAGGGGGTGGGGAAATACTTAACATTAATCCTAAAGGTAAGTCTAATCTAGAAGGGACTATTGATTGATGGCTCGCACTATGGTGGGAATCGTACTGAGTCTGTACCGGTCCGTGCGCGGCGCCTTTAGGGGCGTTATCTTGTTGTGGTGTCTGGTGGCACGGACCGGGCGAGGTGCGTCAGGCGGCAGCATGTGACTGAGACGTGGATGATGCAGCAATCCCCTTCCAAACTTCTCCAGAGCCTCTCGGTGCTTGGTGGATAGTCTGGACAGACTCAGGGTGGTCAGGGCTTCATCATAGGTGGTGTAGGCAGGGCCAAGGATGACCCTGCACGCCCTTTTCTGCACACTCTTCAGCTGTAGCTGTTGAGTGTGTGTGAGGGAGGAGGACCACGCTGGGGAGGCATACATGAGTTTGGGAGGGATGAAGGTGAGGTACACCCCCCTTAACTCGTCTGTCGGCGTCCCCAGCGACCTGAGTCTGCGCAGCATGTACAGCCTGTAGGTAGCGGATCTTATGGTGCTGGCAACATGCTGCTTCCAGGTCTGCTGTTGCTGATGCTGTTGGCGTTTGCGTTTTCTTTTTCTATTTATTTATCGTTTAGCATTTCTTGGTTTATTTATTTATTTTATTTTTTTGTGTGTGTCGTGTCTTCATTGTTTATTTTATTTATCTAGTTATTTATTTGTTCACGTTGGTGGCACTTCTCGTTTACTGTATTGTTTGTATTTCTCGGTCTATTTTTCAGGTAACTTTTTTTTTTCTTCCAGTCATGTATCTTTATTATTCATTTCTTTATTTATCTATTTATTTATTCATTCATACTGCAGGCGCTTCTTTTTTTATTTCTTCGTTTGCATTTCTCGGTTTATCTCAGGTAGCTTTTTTTTTTTTTCTCTTCTTCGTATCCTACTTTTTTTTTACTATTCAGTTGTTTATTTACTCGTGCTGCTGGCGATCCTCTTTATTATCTTGTTGTTTGCAGTTCCCAGTTTATTCCAGGTGACTTTCCATTCTGCATCACATCTTATTTTTTTTTATATGTTAACTTTAACGCTTACTCGTGCTCGTGTTTTCTCTCTTTGCTATCTTTCCTTTTCCTTTTATTTTTTTTTATTTTTAGTTCGTTTCAGGTGAATTTCTCTTCGTTCTTATCGCTTCCAACTCACCATCAATGTTATTTGTTATTCCTGAAGGTATTTTTCTTACACCTCTGTTCGCTTTTTCATCCATTTCCCTTGACCGCTTGAACTTTAAGTATCTCTCAGTATATTGCAAGCATTTTCTCGTATCTCCTCTCGTCAGTCATCATCACTTCCTTTATAAATTGCATGTCCACCCTTTCTCTCCCCGCACTCTTTCCCCCTAGTCACCGAGAGGATCACAAGTCATTCTCTTGTCACTCAATACACACCTTCATCAATATAATAAGCTTTAGACATCGCACCACGCACGTCCCTCCTACCAAATGCCAAGTCTACGAGATACAGGTTGGACCATAGAAATTACAAGACTACAAGACGAGATGATAGAGAGGAACGTACTCGTACACCAATTGAAGAAGAGACAGAGGGAGAAAGAGAAAAAAAAAAAATCTGGAGAAATCTTGATAAGGAAACAGGACAATCTCTTACACTGAAACGCATAACCACCCACAAAAAACATCAAGGAAACGCTAAGCATGCCAACGACAACACGAAACCAGCATCGATAAGGAAGAACATTCATCACACCTGCCACCACCATCACTATTCACCACTACCATTGCGTCCACAATATTATTAAAGGCAAACTTGCAATCTCCCTTTCCCGAATCTCCTTTGATCCCTACTTAATGTATTTTGTGGGGCGAGAGAGAGAGAGAGAGAGAGAGAGAGAGAGAGAGAGAGAGAGAGAGAGAGAGAGAGAGAGAGAGAGAGAGAGAGAGAGAGAGAGAGTCAAGGATATCGAAGGAAATGTCTTGAGAATCTGATATTTGGTAAAGAAAGAGGCAGAAGGTGAAAAGGCAACAGCAGTATTATTTATGTTTTTCCCCCATGCTCTTGCGCCTTTTCGTCCCTCTCCTCTTTCTCCATTTTCTCCTTTCCCTACTCCTCCTCCTCTTTCTCCTCCACTTCTATCGCAATACCATTAGAGGAAGAAAGTGACAAGAGAAGCGATGCGCTGCTCTGACGCTGAAGGGAAATTTGAATTGGAACGTATGTGTGTGTGTGTGTGTGTGTGTGTGTGTGTGTGTGTGTGGTGTGTGTGTGTGTGTGTGTGTATGTGTGTGTGTGTGTGTGTGTCAAATTGCATGCTTGAGTAAAAGACACCTTCGCAGTAAAGCACAGGTCGATGGCTACACCTGCATGAGCCGCACTTAACGAGACACAGCGAGCGAGAAAAGCGATCGCCTCACTCAAGTACTGTGCACTTCATCACAAAAACCTTTATATTTTTTCACACCTTCAGAGGTTCAAGAGCCACCTGACACCTGCCCATCGTAATATTTATCAACACTGTCATTACACTGCCCACTATATGAAACTTCCCCGAGTCCATGCCATCAGTTTCCGGATAAAAATGCGACTCTATACCAAAAAGGAAACGACCACTCGGCCCACTTTGATCCTGACGGTGCACTAAAGAAAACGGGATGTTGTTACAGTAGACACAAAGGTAAGTAATTACGATCCCCGCCTTTTTGACTTCAGCGTGGATTCATTGGGTTTTAAAGCCTTGGTAGTCCAGGGCGTGGCGTGAAGGACAGGCGGCTAACGTGGGTTTGGGAATGTAATTTGAGTGGGATGATGTTTCGAGTAGTTAGCAGGCGTGAGTGTTATTAGAGTTTATAGCGTGTTTTTTTTTTCTTTTTCTTTTAGTTTTGTTCGTGGACTGTATGTGAATGTCTACGTGTGTGTGTGTGTGTGTGTGTGTGTGTGTGTGTGTGTGTGTGTGTGTGTGTGTGTGTGTGTGTGTGTGTGTGTGTGTAAAATTCATTTGTAATTCACCATTTCTGATTCAATTTCTTCCTGCCTCTCTTTCTGTTCTATTATACCTTTCCCCCGCTTCTAGAAAACGAGTAAATATATTGAGCAAGACATCAGAGGCAGGCGACACTCCCGAGACAGGTGACGATTGCTACTCCTAACGGCAGAGTTGCGTCACCCAATCTCTTTGTACGGTACTTTATTGACTCTTTCGCGGAAGGGAAGACTTAAAGGCCAACCAACAGGAATTCATTAGTATGATCACAACCTTCCAAGAATCTCTTAGTACTCGTAGTCTTTGAAGATAAATGCTGCTGCCATGAACATTTGTAAAGGTTTTAGGTAACGTGCCTCTCTCACGCCTTGACTTGACTATTGTTGTCATAGCAAATAAATAAATAAATAAATAAATAAAATAAATAAATAAACTGTCATTTACATATGAATTAGATAAACGTTTTACAATGACAAATCCACATATATAAAAAAAAGACGGAGGCAGAGTGGCAGACATTTATTCACTCAAAAAAAATAAAAGAAAGTAAATAATAAGTAAATAAATAAATGAATGAATGAATTAAAAGTAAATAAAATAAATAAATGAATACATTGATAAATTAATAAAAAAAAAGACATCCCTACAGTACATCTATAGTGGATGGCCTTAATATCAGTACTCGTGTGGAGTAAATAAGGTAATGTGTATGCATGGAGTCGCCCTTGACCCCCATTACGCCCATATGGTACCGAGCTCAGCATTCCTTAACACTTTGTTCTCTCAGTGGGACTATTTCTAAAGGCCAGAGAGACGCTTACTCGGGTTCTGATGTGTGTTTTCCTGTTAAAGATCTAGTATACTTGTTAAACTATCCCTATAATTATGAAAACAACTTAAAACCCATATAATTTCCACTAAGGCCTGTTGGAAGTACTTAGAGGGACCAGGGAATACTTGATAAGCTACCTATATGATTAAAACACTTGAAAAGGAGCTATAACTTACGCTAGAGCCTATTGAAAGTAATGGGGATGAGGCGTTGAAGTATTTACGTGTACTGTACTTAGTGGGACCAGGGGATACTTGCTAAACTACCGCAGTAACCATTAAAAAAACACTTGAAAACCCTTGTAAATTCCACTAGAGAATGTTAAAAGTAATGGGGTCAAGGCATCGAAGTGTTTACGAATACGGTACTTGGTTTTGGGATGAGCGACCAGCAAGGGGACCCCGGCGAGGCGCCACCACATCCAGCGGCAAGGGACAGTTCATGCAAAGATCCCTCATACATTTAATCAGCGGAAATAAAACAAAGGCGAGAACGTTAACTTTCTCGTCCCTCATTCACTCCCCCCACTCTCTCTCTCTCTCTCTCTCCTCTCTCTCTCTCCTCTCTCTCTCTCTCTCTCTCTCTCTCTCTCTCTTACTCTCTCAACACACACACGTGGCTGTCATCCATATTCATGAAACCTTTATTCCCGATTGAAGCCATAGCACCAGGACAAAACACAAAATTTACGTGTCATTTTCGTAGTAAAGCGTGATAAGAAGGCTTATTAGCTGCACCAGTCTACTTTTTGAAGTCTCCATCAGTCTTGCCTTGTTATCTTCCTCTTGTGAAATGCGACCAATTATCTGAGACTTTTCCCTTTAAAACACTGCTAATTAACTGTCATCCTTTTTTGTTCATGTAATTAAAGCAAATTCACAATGAAAATGAACAATGAAATACGGTTTTCTTGTTTTTATTTTTCCTTTCTTTCTTGCAGCTGTGACACGTGACGCTGCTTTGTTTTCGTGAGATACTGAGAAGTTATAGCGTCAGAGGAAATGATAAAATGAGAAGCAGATGGAAAAAAAGGAAGAACCAACTTGTTTTAATTAGTTCTACCGTCAGTGCTTAGACTTATAGTATCACACACACACACACACACACACACACACACACACACACACACACACACACACACACACACACACACACACACACACATAAGAACATAAGAACATAAGAAATAAGGGAAGCTGCAAGAAGCGACCAGGCTTACACGTGGCAGTCCCTGTATGAAACACACCTACTTATTTCCATCTGTTATCCCCATCCACGCACACACACGACCTTCCACGAACTTCAGGCCTCATAAATCACGTATCCGTCTGTTCTTTCATTAGAAGACGAAGAAGAAGAAGAAGAAGAAGAAGAAGAAGAAGAAGAAGAAGAAGAAGAAGAAGAAGAAGAAGAAGAAGAAGAAGAAGAAGAAGAAGAAGAAGAAGAAGAAGAAGAAGAAGAAGAAGAAGAAGAAGAAGAAGAAGAAGAAGAAGAAGAAGAAGAAGAAGAAGAAGAAGAAGAAGAAGAAGAAGAAGAAGAAGAAGAAGAAGAAGAAGAAGAAGAAGAAGAAGAAGAAGAAGAAGAAGAAGAAGAAGAAGAAGAAGAAGAAGAAGAAGAAGAAGAAGAAGAAGAAGAAGAAGAAGAAGAAGAAGAAGAAGAAGAAGAAGAAGAAGAAGAAGAAGAAGAAGAAGAAGAAGAAGAAGAAGAAGAAGAAGAAGAAGAAGAAGAAGAAGAAGAAGAAGAAGAAGAAGAAGAAGAAGAAGAAGAAGAAGAAGAAGAAGAAGAAGAAGAAGAAGAAGAAGAAGAAGAAGAAGAAGAAGAAGAAGAAGAAGAAGAAGAAGAAGAAGAAGAAGAAGAAGAAGAAGAAGAAGAAGAAGAAGAAGAAGAAGAAGAAGAAGAAGAAGAAGAAGAAGAAGAAGAAGAAGAAGAAGAAGAAGAAGAAGAAGAAGAAGAAGAAGAAGAAGAAGAAGAAGATGATGATGATGATGATGATGATGATGATGATGATGATGATGATGATGATGATGATGATGATGGTGGTGGTGGTGGTGGTGGTGGTGGTGATGATGATGATGAGGATGATGATGAAAAAATAAAAATAATAATAAGAGCGAGAAGGATATGAAGAAGAAAGAAAAAAAGAAGTAGGAAGAAAAAAAGAAGAAAAAAGAAGAAAAAAAAGATGGAGAAAGAAAAAAATACAAGAACAAGAACAAGAACAAGAACAAGAAAAGAAAAACAAGAACAAAAAAAGGATCACCTGAAGATCCGCCACCCCTCAGGGATCACCTGAAGATCCGCCACCCCAGATTGTCTCACCTGAAGATCCGCCACCCCAGACTCTCTCACTTGGTTAGGTTAGGTTAGGTTAGGTTAGGTTAGCCTAACCTAACCTAACCTAACCTAACAACATGAACGCATTAAAAAACTGAGTGGATATAAAAAATGCAGAAAAAAGTTTACTTCATTAAAAGTATGGGATCACCTGAAGATCCGCCACCCCAGATTGTCTCACCTGAAGATCTGCCACCCCGAGTGCGGCTGGGGTGGTGGATCTTCAGGTGATCCCAAAAAAAGAAACAACAAGGAAAACAAGAACAACAAAAGGGAAAGAAGAGGCCAAGATAGGTTAATGTAATTTATGTCCTTGCATCCGAGAAAAAAAACAGTGTCTCTTGTATTCCGCCGCCGAACACTCGCAGGTGATTCTCGGCAACACTTGACAATAACAACGACTTTTATCTTGATGGGCACGCGCGTCAAGAGAGGCCAGCCGGGATTGCAATAACTTGTCATTTCCGCCTTATAGTTTGTTCTCCTCTCTCTCTCTCTCTCTCTCTCTCTCTCTCTCTCTCTCTCTCTCTCTCTCTCTCTCTCTCTCTCTCTCTCTCGCTAGTTCACTCAACACGCACCTTTTAGAGAACCGCGATGCCCCTCGAGATTTCTTTGATCTGGCGCCGCGATGGAGGCCACGCAGACGGTGACGAGCGCTAGGCAAAGGCGGGCATGCAACCCGGGTTCTCTCCATCTGGGACACAAGCGCTGCATTAACCCAGTCACCTTCCCCTGTTACTATAAATACTTCAAGCTATAAGTTGACAGGGAGAGCATTTAGTGACATCCCTCAAATTTTCTCGGAAGGGTTTTTATTGCTAATGCCGAAGGGAACAACGGTAAACAGTCTCGCTTGGTTCCCACATCCGGCCACACACGGCACTTCCCTCCTCTATTTCCATCCATCTTCTCTTTCTTCATTCCCGTCCCGCACTGGCATGGACAAGGAGGAAGAGGAATACGTTATCAGAAGGATGATAATTGTGGATATGGAAGGAAGGCTAGGAATGCAAGAATAACATGAAAGGAATGGGAGTGGATGGTAAGGAACAGATCTCTATATGCAAATGGATAAAGCTAAAGAAGAAAAGTGAGATAAAAATTCCCTCTTTAATAGTATCTACTCACCTCGCTCTCACTCCGCCATCTCCGGACTTTATTCTTTCCCCCTTTCTCGTCTCGTCCAGCTTCTCGTTTCCCCTCTTGTCCAAAAAAAATTCCGCCTCCCTTTCCTCTCCTCTCATCACAGTTCCTTCATTCGCTCACCTCTTCTAGCACATTCTCTCTCAGCCCTTCACCCTTACCTCAGTTCGCCTCAGCACTCTGCCCAATTCCCTCACTCCTCCATAACCTTTCTCCCCCTACTCACCTCCTCTACGTCATCATTTTTTCCTCTCCACCCTTCCTCCGCTAAGCTCGTGTCCCAAGTCCCCCGCTCCCTCTCTCTCTCACACACACACACACACACACACACACACACACACAAAAGCTTCTTCATCAGGCATTTTTCACATAAATATTCACTCCACTGCGCTGGATTATCAATAACATGCAAATGAAGCAACAAAATTCAATAACATTATAAAAAAAATGTGTAGAAAAAAGATCTCAACATGTTTAATTTTCTGATGACTTCATTTAGTTTGTTTACGTTCATGTGTGTGTGTGTGTGTGTGTGTGTGTGTGTGTGTGTGTGTGTGTGTGTGTGTGTGTGTGTGTGTGTGTTCGTCATACGTACCAAAATGTTTCACTCTAAAAAAAAAAAAAAAATGCGATTCTTTAGGTCAGTTCCCGCGTCGCCAGCAAAATACGCCACTTGATGGATAGTAACAACGGTGACGACCCATCCCGCCACACACACACACACACACACACACACACAATTCAGTGAGTCACGTCGATACATTAATCAGGAAATGAAGGTCCAGGTGTGTTGGTGGTGTTGGTGGTAGTGGTGGTGGTGGTGATTAGTGTGGAATGGAAGTGGAGGGTACGTGCTATTTATGACTCCGGAGCTCATAGCAAAACAATAGTCAGAATGAATCACTGCAGGTGCATTGTGATTACCGTGGAGGTGGAGGAGGAGGAGGAGGAATACAAAGGAATACAAAGGAAAGAACAGACAGCAACAGCCCTACTGGGCCTAACGAGGCTGTCTGTGTGTCTATTCTACCACTACCACTACAGATTCTAAGAGTTAGAGGATGGAGGACACTAGAGATCAAGGAAGGAAAAACAGGAGAGTATAGGGAGGAGGAAAGGCTAAGATGTGATAGGAAAGGATGAAAGAGAAATTAT
This sequence comes from Scylla paramamosain, assembly GCF_035594125.1. Lineage (NCBI taxonomy): Eukaryota > Metazoa > Arthropoda > Malacostraca > Decapoda > Portunidae > Scylla > Scylla paramamosain. The sequence continues at coordinate 8,087,987 of NC_087157.1, read as the reverse complement.
ACTATTCACTACAGTAACTAAAAACATTTTATGTAGGCGCAAAGTACGTTATATGAGGGGTTGCTGCGAGGTGATTGTCCAACCTTTGTTTAAAAGTTTCTATTGTATTACTATCGACAATATGTGCTGGGAGAGAGTTCCAGACATTTACAATTCTATTAAAGAAATAATACTTAGCCTCGTCTGATCTGAAACGCTTACCTATAATCTTGTAGCCATTATTTCGAGTGGTGTTGGAACTGTCAATGATGAGACAGTTGTTTACATTTACGTTATCAAAGCCCCGACACATCTTAAACAATTCAATTAAGTCACCTCGCATTCGCCGTTTCTCTAAACTGAACAAGTTGAGTTCCCTCAAGCGCTCCTCATAAGGCTTGTTCCGCAGTCGTGGGATCAACTTGGTAAAGGAGGAGGAGGAGGAGGAGGAGGAGGAGACAACGATTTAACTACACATCATCCACCACACTTCTGTAGCAAACTATGC
>NC_087157.1:8065000-8082500 GCF_035594125.1 Scylla paramamosain | reverse complement strand
TGAAGGAACCAAGGTGAGTCGAGAAAACAAGGAATGTTGAGACGGAAAACAAGGAAGGAAGGAAATGGAAAACACTGAAATTAGGTAAAAGAAAGGAACAAGAAAGAAAAAGGAAAAGACAGAAAAAAAGAAAAGAATGAGAAAGAATGAGATGGAAATCAAGAAAAGAAAAAAGAAACTAAAAACAAGAAAAAAATGGAATGTAGGAGAAAAAGTAGAGAGAAACTTCCTTAATAGTTGAAACACAAAATCTTTAACATCGCAACCAAAGCTTCGTACCTTTTGCTCCGCCGCCTTTAGTCTTTCCCAGTAACTACTAAAAAATACTGATTTGAGTTTGGCTGGAACCAAGAGCGGGCAGGAAACAAAGAAAAACTGAGGACATCATGCATTGTACTCACACACATAAGCGTTTTTAACTGAATATGCAACACTATGCATGCAAACATAAGATGAAAAAAAAAGAAAAAGACACGTTCTATTGGTTCCATTCCGACCATTACATAATATTATCCTGGAATTTTGAGCGCAGCAGGTGAACACAAATCATAATGAGTGAAAACAAAGGGAACTCGATAATTAATGAAATGTAAATATTAAAGAGATTTGTGACAGTCCGGGACTGGGGTGCCATCGATCACTCATGGGCGTGAGTGGGAGGCACGCCTACATTCATAGCGAAAACCCGTCCTCACAGATAGATTGACTGATATATAGATGAATAGATAGATAGATAGATAGATATTTTATTGATCACGAAACACAGGTATTCATCATAATTCCAGTAACTAAGAATAATCGCTCTTACATTGAACACAAAACACAAATAGAACATGAGAATCATACAATACACAAAAATAAAATAAAATAAAATAAATAAATAAATAAAGAATAAATAAATAAAAAAAAGTAAATAAACAAATAAATAAAATTAAATTAAATTAAAGCAAGAGGGGTGTGGTGGTCAGCCCGCCCAGCCACCACGGGGTTCAGAAAGCCACCACTGACCCTAATGCTGGCTGCTACTCTGGCCAAATGGAGCAAGGAAGAAAACCTAGAAATAAACACCACTATCAACACCACTATTGACATGCCACTTGCGAGCACCAACAGAGGTTACGGCAATGTGGAGCATCACTGCGCATATATAACTGAATGTAGAAAATGAAGTGAGTTAATGAATGAATTAATCAATGAAAATATAATTAAGGGATTCACGACCGAAAGATTCAGCGTTTGAGTCGCCAATCGGACGGAAGAATGTGAGTGTCTTCTTCTAGTGCAGACTGTGTGTGTGTGTGTGTGTGTGTGTGTGTGTGTGTGTGTGTGTGTGTGTGTGTGTGTGTGTGTGTGTGTGTGTGTGTGTGTGTGTGTGTGTGTGTGTGTGTGTGTCTTTATTTCACTATAGTCTTGACCATCAGCTGTCATCCGCCATGAAAGAGCGTAGAATTCACACAGAACGAGCACATCTGGAGCCTCACACACACACACACACACACACACACACACACACACACACACACACACACACACCGCATCCCCTCGCTCGGTGCCACAGTAACCGCTCAGTGTCAGTGAATAAGTGAACATCGTCAGCGACTTGAGTGGGATTCGATACCCCTCCGTATGATAGGCGAGAACACTCATATCAAAACCAGGGCCAGAAGATATTAATCTTTTGATCCTGATCTGAAGAACGCAAAATGTACCCACGCGTAAACACTAACAGAAAATAGATATCTGTGCCCTGTCACGTGATAAACAGGAGATGTATACAACAAGCAATGTATACGAAAAAAAAAAGGTGAAACAAAATATGGAATTGTATCCCAATGACGTTAGATAACACAACAAAAAAATCCATTGTAAAAGAACAGTTCTCCTATTGACAAGAACTTGATACTGTTTTCTTTTCTCTCAGTATAATTTCAAAACGAAGAAAAATCACACCTATTTTCGTGCCAGGCTTAGACCAGCGCGAGGGCGAGAGGCGTCCAGAACAACACTCTGCTCACGTATCATTCAGGGAGGAAGGTACCGGCGCAGGGGAAGGGGAAGGGGAACACTGCACCACTTGCTGTAGAAATTCAATGAGTACAGAAGGTGGCACTGGCGGAGGTGAGAGTAACACCGATGGCTCTCTCTGTGGGCTGCCGAGGGGAAGCCCACTGCTCACCCTGCCCCTATCTGCCCCCAGCCCTGCCCACTGCCTGGCACCCTAGGGAACTTTGTTCATTATGGTCGACTCCCTGACACGTGCGGCGCCCCGGGGGATTGTTAATGGGTTAAGTGGTGTTGGCGCCTGGTTCCAGCTGCCGCCGTGTCTATATCCGCTGTCCCGCCATGACGCCCAAGGCAACTCGACGGCCCGCCACGCCCCTCACTAACACCGTTGTAAAGGGAGTGTGGAAGTAGGGAGGGCGGAGAATTAGATTTCTGGGCGAGAGAGAGAGAGAGAGAGAGAGAGAGAGAGAGAGAGAGAGAGAGAGAGAATTGGGGGGATGAATGAGGAGGAAAAGGAATAGGAGAACGAAGAAGAAAAGTATAAAACGGTGACAGGAATGAAGATTAATGAACCCATAACCACACATAACCTAACACGAGAGAGAGAGAGAGAGAGAGAGAGAGAGAGAGAGAGAGAGAGAGAGAGAGAGAGAGAGAGAGAGAGAGAGAGAGAGAGAGAGAGAGAGTAAATCAGGGTAAGGGTTACTAGTAAATCACTCAAGTTCTCCCCATAACACGCGCTCTCACGTCACCTGTGCAGCACCTTAATTAATCCCGCGCCCCTCAGGTTATCCGCGCCGCAGGGCCTCCACACCAGCACGCCCTTGCATTGTGTGAGGGCTGTTTCCATCACACACCTGTCTGTTTTCCCCCTTGACCTATTTCCTGCTCCTCTGCTTTATATATCATCTTCGCCCATCTCTTCCTCTCACTTTGTATAAACTTTCTTTGCATTACCTAATTTTGTATAGGCTTACTTTGTATAGTCTCTTTCTACAGGCCCACTTTCACAACAGGTACATGAGAAGAGGAGTTGTGTTAGCACGCCATCATTAACCATATTTGAGTTTGAGTGTTTAATTAAAGGTCATCTGCATTGGGTCGCTAAGATGAGGGATGTGTGTGTGTGTGTGTGTGTGTGTGTACGCTTCCACACAGACACACATACAATAGTAACATCTCATAACACCAAAGGGCAATACATAACACCATTTCTTATACATTTTCTCCTTTCATAATCCCACAATTCAAAAGCTAAGAGAATCAAGCACACAGTATCCCCTGCCTGCTGCTACACCTTCGTCCACCTAAGCAAGGACAAAGAAGTAAACAACGAAAGACTTATGGAGGTAAAGAGAGAGACATCTAGCGGAGTTTGTGTGAAGGCAGTCCCTGATTGCATTAAGAGATAATACAATATGAAAACATCAAGTCGGTATTGTAACAGGAAAAAAAAAAATATTCTGAATTTATTTATTAGTTTGTTTTTCTTTTTATTGCAGGTTTTAAGTTCAGGAACCAGTGGTTTTATTAGACTTGCCTGTGAGTTTCATTGTTTGGTTTGTTAGTTTGTTAATTGGTTAGGATTTTAAGTTTATTTTTCTTTTTACTTTTCATTGTTAGTGGTGCGTTGAAATTACACTTGAACGCTCTCATGCGCGGCGTCGAGTGGCAGGTGCGTCAACATTTTAATCGACGCTCAGGTGACGCAAATACCTCTGCACATCATAGGCAAAAGTAACAGAATGAAGTAAAGGAACCGCGTCACCGTCACGGGATGCTAGTAAAGATTATAGGTGATGGAATGCATGCTTAGGGGTGTTGGGTGCGAGTAGGATAGGCGGGAGGCACGGAAATAGAGGACGGAAGGGAAGAGACAAGGAGGGTGGGATGGAAAGAAAGGAAAGGGGAAATGAAGGGAGATTCAAGGATAGGGAGGAAAGAATAGAGGGAGGGAGGGTGGTTGAAGGGATGGAAGGATGGAAAAAAAGGGAAGAAAGAGGGAGAGATGAAGGATTCGAGAGGAGAGAAGAGGAAAGGAAGGGAGAGATGGAAGGTGATAAGGAAAGGGAAATGAGAGAGGTGGATGGAAAGAAAAGAAGAGAGAGAGAGGGGAATGGATGATGAGAAAGACAGGGAGAAGGGAGGGAGGGAGAATGAAAAGCGATAAGGGAAGGGAGAAGAAGAGACAGATAGACAGAGAGAAGATAAAAAAGGGAGGGAGAAATAGAGTAGGAGAGAAGGGAAGGGAGAAGGAAGGCTGGATGGATGGTCGAAGGGAGAGAGTGAAAGATGAACAGGAGACAAAAGAGAAGGATGAAGAGAATACGAATAGAGATGGAGAGATAAATGGGAAAAGCGGAAGAGGGAGGGAGGAAGGGAGGTATGGAAAGAGGAGGAGATGCAAGAGAGATATGGGGGGAGAAGAAAACAGGAAGGAAAAGAGGGAATGGATGAACAAATAAAAATGTTGGATTTTTTTTGGCGGTGGATGAATGGGGCACGGGAAAGAACAGCGGAACATTGCCTCCAAGACACATAAAGCCATAATAACAATTAATAACTCAATAAAAATAAACTAGAATTTATAAACTGAGAAACATCAAACGTGGAAAGAAAACATTTCAAATATACAAGAGAAAAAATAGCTAAATTAAATGGAGAATATATATATTTCTTTTTTAATTCCATTAATCGATATAAAAAAAAGTAATAAAATAAAATAAAATAAAAATCTTGACTCGTTCCATCTATTGTCAAATGAAAAATGCAAATAAGTTTTCAACATGGTGTTTTAGGAAAAATACAAACAAATACATGAGCGAGGACTGGCGGGAACAAGAAAATAAATCACGGTGGGACGGAAAGATAATTTGATGTCGCATAATTTCTCGTTTGCTGCGCTGGAATGCTGAATGTTTCCCTTTGACACACGCACGGAGGCGAATATGCATGATGAGTGGAATTATTACTCTTATTCACGAATCCTCTCAGCTTTTTAACTGCCAGATATGTGCAGGAGATTAAAGAACCCATGTCATATTGAGCAGAGTGTTTCAAGCTAATAAGAAAATAGATAAATAAATAAAACGAAGCTTTTATTTATTTATTTTTTTTCGGAAATGTCAATATGAACCATCTAATGAGCCCACACATAATTTTCCGTTCGATTTGTAGACATGAAATTCAGTGGACTTCGTGACATCACTTAATAGGACACCTGTATACACCGCTGTACAGAGAGAGATGGCAGTCTGTACTTACTTTCTCCGCAAGCATGCCTGACCCTGGCTTCTCACGCCCCAGAGCTTCCTTACTCTGTCGTTGCTCTCGTCGAGGCTTCCAAGTTCAAAAGAAAATAAAACTGGTCTTGAGAAGTGGTGGTTCAACCGATACAGTTTTATTGGAAGTTTGATAAGAGCCCGCCTACATTGGTAACTTTAATTATAGTTCAGTGCAATCTTGGGAGTCGAGAAATTTTCCGTATCCGTATTCATTCCTACTGGCTTGTCCATTTTCCTTCATTCGTGAATTCTCTGACCTTGAAATACGTCTGTTGTCAAGTTTTATAAGGAGACCGTCAACAGATCAGAGAAATGAGTGAAGGAAGATGCTCACACTGATGAAGATGTCGTGAGATGTTAACTCTTCTTTCACCGTGACTGTCCATCGCGATGCAGCTCAGCATAAAACAGACTTAAGACTCATTCTTTTTCGGAAAGCTTTCGATTTAGTACGCTCTTCATCCTACTAAGAATTCGATATGGCGCTCTCTTTAACTTTCAAAGCTTTTAATTTACCGACCTGATCCTTATACTAAATTTTTGTTTGAGGACTCGCCTGACCTTCACAAAGCTTGGATTAAGGACATTTGTGACTCTCTCTAAGCTTTCGATATAGCACCCTCTTAACCCGATAAACTTATTTTCTTTAATATATCGTGTAATATTTTTGCACATAAGAACATCAACACACAAGGAAATAAGGGAGGTCTACAACGTGGCAGTCCCTATATGAAACGTGCTTTTCTATTCCAATCTCTCATCCTCGTCGATAAATTTGTCTAATACACGTAAACAAATACATCACAATCTATCACAATAACATTTTTTCTTTAACTGAACATTTATTTTTTTTACTTATGTATTCATTTGTCTCTATCTAACTATTTATTTATTCGTTAATTTTAGCAGTTAAACACGTGCATCGTTCATTTTTCTTTATCTCCACGTGAACAAACACATCACATACCATCACAACTTATCAGGAATTACACTCACAAAAGTCAAAGGTAGAAAAAAAAAAAAAAATCATCACTGGCAGCATGATGTGAGCAAGTACCCCGAACCACGAAACAGAAAAAAAAAAAAGAACAAAAACAGTCAACAACAATGTCATGCACAGTCACCAAAAGTCACTCTGTATCTCATTCTCTTCAGTGTTCCCTGGGCCACACTCTTTGGGTACAGCAGTGCGGTGTGAGGTATCTTATCTATATCTTATCTGCATCTCTGAATGGCTCCCCAGAAGGTTATCTCGAGTGGCTTCCATTATTTGTGGCTCAGATTCATGTGGCTATTGTCATCTCGTCCTTATTTTCCCACGATACCAGTCTCTCTCTCTCTCTCTCTCTCTCTCTCTCTCTCTCTCTCTCTCTCTCTCTCTCTCTCTCTCTCTCTCTCTCTCTCTCTCAACTCCACACTCACGCAGTTAACAAAGAACTCAACAACTTAAGGATAAACAGCAAGATTGACGTCAGTTTAGGAAATTTTACTTCAGCGCAAGAAAATGACGTTCTGGAAAAGGCGGAGCGAATATTACGAGAAGCATTTGATAATACAGACTGGAGGCAGGAAGAACATGCAAGGCCAAGTGAAAAGAACGACAAGACGGGACGATTCAAGATTAGGATTCCTATTAGAAACCCCTTCACTGCTAGAAAAACATTCCCATTCAATACATATAACTTTCTAGACACTATTTTTGTCCTAAGCTCTCGTCTAGACTTCTGCAGCGTAAAGAGGCAAAATTAACCTTCACTTTTTCCCTCTTTTCTCTCTCCTACATCTCCACGTAAGCAATTTTCATAGTGCTAGGGAGGTTAATGAAGGGCGACTATAGCAGTAGAAGGGTTAATTAAAAAAGATAGGGGGACAGGATAGCGACGGATTTGACAGTGGCTTTGCATGAGAGGGTAGAGGACTTGAAACGTACACAGGGGACGAGCATCGAAACCGCCAAACAGAAGAGTTGCAGAAGAATTATCTGTGTGTGCTATAGATCAAGAACGTAATTATAAAGACTCAGGATATGTTGAAATAGTTAACTGTCCATCAAACTAACGACACTGAAGTTTTAAGAGAGAGAGAGAGAGAGAGAGAGAGAGAGAGACAGAGAGAGCACCCATATGGACGCAATCACCTAAGTAAGTGATCTGCTTCATGGTAAGCGATGGCACAAAGGAGGTTGAATTGCGATGCCTGAGTGGAAGAGCGGATTGACTTGACTAGGGAGAGAGAGAGTGTGATTGGATGGCAGAGGATGGCGGAAAAAGAGAAGGTTAACTCCGAATCAAGATGAAAGAAATGGTTAAATAAAGAGGAAATTTTACGTTTTGCAAGGATATTGATAGATATTTGGAATGGTGACGAATATTAAGAGAGTAGATCATGAATTTAAAAAGTGAGCTGGCTTTTTACACGTAAGGAAAAAAGACAACACCTGGTTTGCTACGTTTTCTTTTATATATTTCTTTTTAATGAATAATTTTTGCAGGTACTCGAAAAACCATCCATTCATTTACCCATCCATTCACACACTCATTGATCAGCTTGAAAATGAGTGTGTGTGTGTGTGTGTGTGTGTGTGTGTGTGTGTGTGTGTGTGTGTGTGTGTGTGTGTGTGTGTATTATTTCATCCACAAAAAAACAGACTTGCCTTTGCCGTCTTATTCACTTCTTACTGTCATTTTCCTTGCTTTTGTCTTTTATCATGAGGCTCATATTGCTGCAGAACTGTGTGTGTGTGTGTGTGTGTGTGTGTCTGTGTGTGTGTGTTGGTGAGTGGGTGGGTGGATGTGCGCACGCGTATCTGCTTGTGTAGTTTACTGTGCTTCCACCTCCTCCTCTCTCTCTCTCTCTCTCTCTCTCTCTCACTGATGGTACGTTCCGGCACAAAAGAAGACAGTCATTAGTAACAAAAGAACTAAAAGGAAGCAAGAAATGAAGAAGAAAAGACGAGAAAATAACGTAATAGCACGAGAGTTTCAGGAGTCAACAATAACCCCACCGATTCTTGTGTTTCTCTCCTTGCCGCGTCTTTGTGCGTCTGAAGTCTGAAGGCAGCGAGCAGAACCATATTGTCGTGACTGGCGGAACAATAAGGAGCTCTGGGATGGAAAAAGCACTCAACGCAAGAGGTGGGGAAGGATGAAGAAAGATTAATTGACCGTGAAGTTCAACGAGAAATTCTGTAATGCTTGCTATAAATGAGGAAGAAAAGTGGTAAGCTGCTGTGTAAAGTCACGGGCTCTCTCTCTCTCTCTCTCTCTCTCTCTCTCTCTCTCTCTCTCACGCATCCAATTTCTCTATCCACGGCCTCCCTTTTCGCAACTCTTTATTTCCTCCTCGTGATCCTTGTAATCCAGAGTGTTTCTATTCTGCATATACAGTAACTTCACCGGATTGTTTCCCATACACCTCCTTTCCCCTCTACAGAGCCTCCAGGCCCTCTCTTGCACCTCTGATCCTGAAATACTTCCTTTCTGGCCTTGCATCTTCTCCCCCTCTCTTCCCCTCGCGTGACGCTAAGCCATCATTTCCTCTCTCCTTCCTCCTCACTAACACCGACCATTTTTCTCCCTCTCGCCTTCCTACATGTTCCTCTTGCTTCATTTCGCACTTTACACGCACCGAACACCACATCACCTCTGCACGCGCGGCCCCGCTCACCTACCTAATCGCCGGATCATTAGCGCCAGGTAAGCAAGGGATCGTTTCGCTGAATTAGTTCGGGAGCATTTTCACGTGTACACTCTACGGCTCATTACTGCGCTCTTCCTTCAATATCTGGATGTAAATGGAGTGTTTTCAAGAAATATTCGCAAATAATGTGAGCTGATAGGATTGGTTCTGAGAGCAAACCCAACGGATGCCCGTTAATGTAGAGAATTGCTTGAAACCTTGGATAGTATTGGTTTTTTTATTTCATATTAATTTATTATTTGTTTACAGTGGCGCTTAGATTCAAGTTTACAAACTTACCTCTTATACGGTAATGATTTAATGTGCTTCTTTAATCAACTGTTAATTATGGGCGACAGAGATGAGTCAAAGTTTCTCTCTACTGCATGATGAGAAGTAAGTTCCTGCCTTCCTTGCGATATTCCTCTTTGCAAAGCTTATCCACATTACGATGAATGCTGCACCACGTAGAAAGATTCTATTGGAGAACCCGGCCAGACAGGCCACCCTGAACCGCCTCAGGCCAGGCCACGAACTGGATGCCCGAAATGCAAGAGGTTGGTACCGCTCATCCAGCGCCTTTTTTTTTTTTTTTCATTCCAGTGCACATTCTTCATTACTCTTTCCAAAAACCCTCCACTCTACTCCACTCCATCTCCTCCTTACGATTCTCCAATTCACATAATTCCACCTCCTCCCCACAACCCTCCACTTCACACCGCCCCAGCTCCTACCCGTTTCAGCAATGCTCATTGTCTTCCTCCCCATAACCCTTCACACTCACATTGCAGCGGCAAGGCGGAGACCCCAGCCACGCTTGCTGAGTCCGCGGATGGCTGCTTCAGGGACGACGAGAAAGATGAGACGTGCAGTGTGGACAGCGAGAAGCGTGCACACAAAGGCCTCTCGGTGGGCCTCGCCACCATGTTCCTCCTGGCCGAGATGGCGGGCGCGGGTCTCCTGAACGTGCCCAAGGCGGTGGCCAACGTAGGTACGTTGATGAGACCCAGTGATGTTAATTTGAGGAGAACATTGATGTTGACATTGTTACTGTTACTATTATAATTAATATTACTGCTGTTATTGTCGTTTCTACTATACTACTGTTGCTGCAGCTCAACTCTCCCTCTCCTTATCTTTCCAGCTGCTAACTCTATTAAAGAGATTTTATCCATGCATGTATAGGGTGAAGTAAAAAACTTTTTTGCCTCATCGAATCCTTTTCTCTCACCACGTGTCTTGAATCTCTCACTACTACAGCATTGTATTCCTTTCTATCTTCTGCTGTCATTCCCATGGTTACTGTTCTTCTCAACATGCTCATTGCGTGCCCTCCCCTCCCCACGGTTTCGCTACACAAAACTTTTTACTCTCGTCTATATTCTGCCCTTCTCCCTAATGCAAGAGTCAATCAGTATCTTCACTCTTTCATCCCTTTCACTGGTAAACTCTAGACATCTTTTCTTGTTTATATACGGTCCCTTTCCTACGACATTAACTGTTTCAAAAGACGAGTGCTCATAGCAAGACACTTGAAAAGAAAAAAAAAAAGAAAATAAATAGTATACTGGCCACCTGTTTGGTTTCTTATCCTACAGTTTCTTTTGGAAGAGGCATCATTAATTCAATTTAATTTTTTACCCATATTTATGTCCTTGTCTAGTCTCCTTCACATTAAAAAAATATATATATGGATAAAGATACATTCTGTTTCTGGATGGCTGGTCTTTATCTCAGTCGCTTCTAGCTAAGTATAATCTCCTGGCTGAATATAACCTTCCTCCTCTTTCCTCCATCCTCCTTACCTTTAACGAGCATCTCCAACCCTCTGCCTTTGACTTGCACGTGGGAGATGACACTTCTATTAATATGAGACAGACTCTGCTGTTGCTCCCTAACTCTGCAACCTCCTGCAGGGTGGGGGGGGTTGCCACTGATAGTGTTGCTGTGCCTGGCGGTGGGGTTCGCGGGCACACGGCTGGGGCTGTGCTGGGTGCTGCTGGAGGAGCGCTGGCCGGAGTACCGCGCGCCCTGCCGTCGCCCCTACCCGGCCATCGCACGCCGCGCCCTCGGCAAGGCGGGACAGTGAGTATCATGACGCGAGTGGTTTGGCTGCTGTTAGCACTTTACAGCATTTTTCCTCTAAAGGACAAATCAAGTCACAAACACTCTCGCAATCAGGAAACGCACCATGAATAAAAAAATGAATTTCAGAAACTCTGTCAACACACCTATACGCCCATACCCTTCACATTCCCTTTTTCGGTTCGTTATCGAGTCTTTTTTATGTAAGAGTGGCACTGGCCATGGGCAACAAAAACTTTCGACAAAGAGGTCAGAAGGATTATCGAGAAACGGAGGACAAGTGTCTTCAAACCTTGAAAGAGTTCAAGTCATAGGAAGGAGGAAATACAGAAGCAGGCACAGAGTTCCAGAGTAGCGGTAGAAGATAGCAAGAGATGCAACATTACGACAATGAGAGAGAGAGAGAGAGAGAGAGGGAGACAGGAGACAATTAGTTAGAGAAGAGGATATAAGAGAAAATGCTTTCGATTCCACCCTGTCTAAAAGAGCGGTATAAGTAGAATCTCGCCATCCCCCCCCTTACATGTGAAGCGTACTCCATGCATGGTCGGATAAGGAGCCGGTACAGAGATATCAATCTGGCCGGGGGGGGGGGGGGGTGAGAAAACTGGCGGAAAGGACTCAGAACACCTAACTTCATGGAAGCTGTTTTAACTAGAGATGAGATTTGAAGCTACTAGTTAAGATTATTAGTAAAGGAGAGACCGAGGATGTTCAATGTAGAAGAGGGGGCAGTTGAGTGTTATTGAAAAAGAGGGGATAGTTATCTGGAAGGTTGTACCGATAGATGGAGGAAATGAGTTTCTGAGGAACTGAACAATAGATAGTAAGTTTGCTCTGCCCCAGTCCGAAATCTTAGAGAGATCAGAAGTTATGCGTTTGTGGCTTCCCTGCGTGAAGTGTTTAATTCCTGGAAGGTTGGACATCTATGAAAAGACGTGGAAAAGTGCATGGTGGTATCATCAGCGTAGGAGTGGATAAGGCAAGAAGTTTGGTTAAGATCATTGTTGAACAACAAAAAGAGCGTGGATGGCAGGACAGAACCCTGACGAACACCACCATTAAGACTTTGGAGAGGAGCAGTGACCGTCTACCACAACAGCAATAGAATGGTCAGAAAGGAAACTTGAGATGAAGTTACAGAGAAAGGATATTTTGGAAATCAAAACTTTGTACCAGACTCTATCAGCAGCGAAAGTTTTGCCAAAATCATTAGAAGAGAATGACCTAGATTCAGTAAGGAAAGCCAGAAGATCACCAGTAGAGCGGCCTCGACGGATTTCATACTGGCGATCAGATAGAAGGTTGTGAAGTGATAGATGTTTATGAATCTTCCTGTTGAGGATCGATTAAAGAACTTTAAAGTGGCAGGATATTAAGCAATAGAACTTTCAGCAAAATGGAGGGGTAGATGTTGATAAATAGTACCATTTGTGGACCATCTCTTTGTCATGTATGGTACGATAGAGAGATGGTGTTATCATTTTCGTGAAGAAACAGAAAACATTTTATAAACTTTGTACTTTTCCTTTTAAATTGCCATGCGTCTCAAAGAGTTTCAAGGATTCGAACGTAATACAGCTGAACTTGGAGGCAACGTCCGACCTCTGCACTTTCTCTACCCACGAGCCACGCCTCTACCTCGCCCACCTAAGATCTGGTGATAAACTGTCTTGTCCCTTCCAAACGTCCACATCAGAATACTCAGGATTAGTTTCCGATTTCCTTTTACTATCAGCAATTCACCTGTTTATCTAATCTTGGTTTCGACCTCATAATTCAAACCATCTACTTTTTCTTGATGGTTCAAAGCCACCGATTTGTACAGGTGTAGTTCTGTCCCGCCTCTCTGTATCACGCACCTCATCCTACGTTCCATAACCTCAATGTCTCGTTAAAGCAACACATGAGTTCTCACACTGCTCAACCGCCTTCACACCTTCTGCAGGATAGTGGCCGAGGTGTCGATGGAAGTCACACTATTCGGGGCGGCCACAGTGTACCTCATGGTCTCTTCCCAGATTATTAACGACCTCCTGGGTTCTTTGGTCCCCTCCTTAAGCCAGTGTTCGTGGACTCTCATCCTGGGCGCGGTCCTGTGTCCCAGCACTTGGTTCAGCACCCCCAAAGATTTCTGGTAAGCCTATTATTATAATCTTCGCCTCTCCTTCACTTTCCTCCTTCCTCCTACGCCTCCCCCTGGGCCGCCCTACTCTCACGCCTCGTCACTCTCCATCCCAATAACATTAAGTCGCTTCTGTGCGTCCTCCTCCTCCCCTTCATCTTGGGTCTATCTTCCAGCTACTCAATACTGTCAATTAATCCATTTCGCCCCACCAGACTCTACTCATTTTCGTCTGTTTTCGTTAATTTCCAATATAGTACTTTTCACTTTTCTTTTCGGCTTCCTCCACAATCCTTCCCTACTTCATTCTACTCATATATCATCTGCTTCCTCCGAACGATCCTCCTCCTCCTTCTTCTTCTCCTCCTCCGCTGCCGCAGCCGCCTCCTTCTGGATTTCCCATTCAAGTCACAATCAACTACAAGGAACCAATAAAGTGAGTGATCAAACCATCGTGGCAGACTCCATAATTACTGGTCCCTGGGAGAGCCTGGGAGAGCAGCGGAGGGAAAGCACAGGAGAGGAGGGAGGGCGAGAGGGAAAGAGTGAGAAGATAGGTAAGGGGAGAAAAAAAGGAAGATGTGAAGGGAGGGAAAGGAAGAGTCACTGGAAGGGGAAGAGTTGAGTGACTGAAGGATGACAAATGACGGACTGGCGAGCGTCACGCAGGGCAGGTTGGCTTTGGACAGGCGCCTAATGAGGAAGGAGGCGATGTGTGTGTGTGTGTGTGTGTGTGTGTGTGTGTGTGTGTGTGTGTGTGTGTGTGTGTGTGTGTGTGTGTGTGTGTGTGTGTGTGTGTGTGTGTGTGTGTGTAGGTGTAGGGTGCCGGAATTCAGAAATCGGCAGTTTTTCTTTACTCGACGCATTTTGGAGATAACTGGATTTCACTGGGTCGGTTCATCTTTCTCTCTACAATTGAAGGTTTCTATACGATATCATGAGAACGATCATTTTTACAGTTTACAGATTTCTAGAGTACTAAGAGCCGTTCGGAGTCCGGTAATCAACTATTCCTCGCTAAAGTTGCTGTTATTACTTGAGTCTTGATGATCCTCTTGGGCTAACTGGTAATGCGTCAGACCCACGATGACCAAGAGTTCACGGAAGGTTGTTCAAATCCCAGGCTATGACTTTAAACTTTAGACAACTTAGCTGATCTTTAGATGAGCCTCTGTGTTTCCATGATGTTCCAGGAGGAGATCACAGCCCTATCTTACCTCTTCACCTTATCCCTAACTCATTTATTCCTAAACAGGGGGGCGCCGCTGTTCGCCATGACCGCTACACTGCTTGCCTGCCTGGTGGTGGTGGTGGAGGTGGTGTTAGAGAAGGGAGAACATGACCCGCCTGAATTCCCTGCCCCGACTTTCAACTCCTTCTTCCTGGGATTCAGTTCCATCCTCTTCGCTCTCGGTGGCTCCTCTATCTTCCCCACCATACAGAACGACATGAAGAACCGCGCCCAGTTCCCTGAGAGTGTCGTGATAACTTTCCTCTGTGAGTACTTGATGGGAAAGTGTCGAGGAGGATGTGGAAGAGAATGGAATAGGGGAAAGTAAAGTTGAGGAAGGTGTTTAGAATGATAAAGAACGGGTAGTAGTAGTAGTAGTAGTAGTAGTAGTAGCAAAGAAAGAAACCGTAGAATCTCATATTGTGTCGCCAGTACTGCATCTGTAAACTGTATCTCTCGAGGCTCATCACAACACTTCTATCTCTCTCCTCTTCATCAGCCTCTACACACCCACACCTCCCTCTGACCCACTTACTTCAGATTATCTATAATCTGAACTGGAAACTTCACATCTCATCTCTAGCTAAAACAGCTTCTATGAAGTTAGGTGTTCTGAGACGTCTCCGCCAGTTTTTCTCACCCCCTCAGCTGCTAACTCTGTACAAGGTCCTTATTCGTCCATGTATGGAGTATGCTTCACATGTCTTGGGGGGTTCCACTCATACCGCTCTTCTAGACAGGGTGGAATCAAAAGCTTTTCGTCTCATCAACTCCTCTCCTCTAACTGACTGTCTTCAGCCTCTCTCTCATCGCCGCAATGTTGCATCTCTATCTGTCTTCTACTGCTATTTTCATGCTAACTGCTCTTCTGACCTTGCTAACTGCATGTCTACCCTCCTCCCGCCGCCTCGCTGCACAAGACTTTCTTCTTTCTCTCACCCCTGTTCTATCCACCTCTCTAATGCCAGAGTTAACCAGTATTCTCAATCGTTCATCTCTTTCTCTGGTAAACTCTGGAACTCCCTGTCTGCTTCTGTATTTCCACCTTCCTATGACTTGAATTCCTTCAAGAGGGAGGTTTCAAGACACTTATCCTGCAATTTTTGACTACCGCTTTGAACCCTTTTCTGGGACTGGCAGCTCACTGAGCTTTTTTTTCTTTATTGGATTTTTGTTGCCCTTGGCCTACATAAAAAAAAAAAAAAAATCCTCCCTAATATTCTCGTTACCTCACGTATATAGCAATCTAGCCAGGTCCACCTCATCATACACACGAGTATGTTTCCTTGTTACTCAGTTCCCTCTTCACAGATATTACCTCCCTTCATTTACCCTCGTCAACACGACGCCTCACCTCATCCCCACATCCCCACATCTACACCATCGCTTTCCTCATCTTTCCTTCTAAATACAACTCAAAGAATAATAACACATGGCTATTTTTTTCTCACGTCCTTCGTCAGCGCTCCTTGCCATCTACCTGCCTCTCTGCGCCATCTGCTACGGGATTCTGGGCACCAACGGCACCCCTGAGAATATCATATCGGCAGTCAGCGGCCCGGCAGTGAAAGTGACGCAAGTGTTCCTCCTATGCCACTTCCTCTTTGCCTTCTCCATCGTCATCAACCCCATCAACCAGGCCATTGAGAATTACTTCAACGTGCCTAGCGGTGAGCAGTGAGAGGGTGAGGGAAGGTGACAAGCGTGATCATGCGACAACAACAAGAGCTACTCAATGACCAGTGGTAATGGAAAGCGTGCAGTTTCGGAACAAGAAAGGGACAGCCAGGCACCGAATCCACACGCCGGATGTGCTTTACTTCGAATTTTTATAATTTTGGTGTGAACATTTCATATAAACAAAAAATTGTATCTACTTTCAGGATGTGTTATCGATCATTCGTGTTCGATGGTCATAGTTTTGTTTAGGCTTCTTGGCTATGAAAAAAGCCGCACTGAGAAACAGACTAAGCACTTTTGGTAAAGGTGGTGGAAGGAGTAAAGGGGATAAGGTACTAAAACTGTTAAGGGAGAGTGTAGCGTGTGAAGGGGTGGGGCTGTTAAGAACTAATCTGGCAGCATGCGTGTTTTTCAGAGAAGCATGTCGAGCTGTGGAATATCCGAGGCAAAACAATAATTACAGGCCATTCCAATAGTCAGTAACGGAAGGTGTTGCCCGAAAACTTCTGGAAATTGAAACGAGGAAGCAAGTCAGATGCAGGTCAACCTTTTGTCACTAGAAAGAACGAGCTTCACAATTTATGAGGTCAACGTGCCAGCGATCGTGTGTGAGTGTGGACGTGCAGCTGAATTCTGCAGATTTTCGTAACATTTTCTTGCACAAGAAGCCTTGCTGAAAGGTGGACGTCCAGTCCGTGTGTGGCAGGAGAGAGAGAGAGAGAGAGGAGAGAGAGAGAGAGAGAGAGAGAGAGAGAGAGAGAGAGAGAGAGAGAGAGAGAGAGAGTGAGAGAGAGAGAGGAGAGAGAGAGAGAGAGAGGAGAGAGAGAGAGAGAGAGAGAGAGAGAGAGAGAGAGAGAGAGAGCGCCTCGAAATACTTCATTAGAGGAAAAAACAATGTTACACAAATGTAATAATTCCATTTATGAATTACGTACTTTTGAGGCGGACAGCTGAACATGAAGAAACGTATGTCATGAAGAGAAAGACAAGTAAGTCCATCCTGCCTGTCCGCCGCATGCCTAACACACCCTCACTGTCCCTTTCACAGACACCTTCAGCGTCAGGCGGGTGGTGGTGCGAAGCAGTATCATGGTGATGGAGGTCCTCGTCGGCTTCACCATTCCAGACTTTAGTAAGATCTTGGACTTGATCGGCGGCTCCACTGTTGCCCTCATGTCCTTCGTGCTGCCGCCCATCTGCTACCTGCGCCTCAGCGCTGTGTCAGGGGCCTCGACGGGCTGCCCTTAAGGTGAGACTTGTCATAATGATCGTTATGTAGTGATTGTTTCACACTTCTTTTAGAATTTTATCCTCCCCATCATCCTCTTGTCGACATTTTCAAGGTGTAACCACCAGTTAGGTCTTCCCGTCGTAATTATTCAAATATAAAGAAGCTAAAATCTCTTCAGTATA
>NC_087157.1:8055000-8060000 GCF_035594125.1 Scylla paramamosain | reverse complement strand
TGGATCTCACTTCCATGTTCCTCCTGGCCACGTCGGCAGAGTCGGGTATCCTGAAAAAGGTCAGGGCGGTGGCCATCAGAGGTGAGGTCATGAGGTCATGAGTGTAGTCATGTGGTAGTGGTGGTGGTGGTGGTAATAGTGGTGGTAAAGGTGAACATGATGGTGGTGTTGTTGTTGCTGTTGTAAATAGTTTTTTGATATTTTTTAACGCTTTTTTTTCGGCCAACTTCAGCAGGAGGGATGTTAGGTAAAAAATAGGCTTCTATTTTGCAGTACTTTCTCTGCTTACACTACCAGTAGTAGTAGTGTAAGACAGGGTGGAATCAAAAGCTTTTCGTCTCATGAACTCCTCTCCTCTAACTGACTGTCTTCAGCCTCTCCCATCGCCGCAATGTTACATCTCTAGCTATCTTCTACCTCTATTTTCATCCTAACTGCTCTTCTGATCTTGCTAACTACTTGCCTCCCCTCCTCCCGCGGCCTCGTTGCACAAGACTTTCTTCTTTCTTCCACCCCTATTCTGTCCACCTCTCTAATGCAAGAGTTAACCAGTATTCTTAATCATTTATCCCTTTCTCCCTGCATGCTTCTGTATTTCCACCTTCCTATTACTTCCTACTTCCTTCAAGAGGGAGGTTTCAAGACACTTATCCTTCAATTTTTTACTACCGCTTCGGATCCTATTCAGGGACCGGCATCTCAGTGGGCTTTTTTTTAAGTTAGGTTAGGTTAGGCTTTTTTTTTTTTAGGTTAGGTTAGGTTTTTTTATTAGATTTTTGTTGCTCTTGGCCGGTGTCCCTCCTACATAATAAAAGTAGTAGTAGTAGTAGTAGTAGTAGTAGTAGTAGTAGTAGTAGTAAAAGCAGCAGCAATAGTAGTAGTAGTAGTAGTAGTAGTACAGAAGTGGTAATCAAACAGCCTAGAAATATTTGTTGCAGTGCGTTATCCTTTGTAATCTACTGAAAAAAAAAAAAAAGCCACCTACAGGATTGTGACGGAGGCATCGCTGGATCTCACACAGCTCGGGACAGCCACACCCTTGTCTCGCTCGCTCTCCACATGTTAACTGAGCGCCACACCTCTCTAAGTCAGTGCACTTCCTCATCTTAGGAGTGGCCAGTTGTTCCACCCCTTTGTTCAGCACCCCCAAGGACTAGCCTTCATATCTCCTTGGCTTCTCCCTCTCCTCTCTTTCCTCATCCTCTTCTCAAGTCCTGTTATCTTCCATCCCAATAACAACAAATTCGCCTCTCCTTCCATAGCGCGGCATGTCCTCCTTCCCTTCGCCTTAGATGCATCTTCCGGGTATTCAAGACCATCACTTAATCAATCTCGGCTGACCAAACGTCTCTTTTCCTCTTCTGCATCCGTACAGACTCCCACGATTAGACGAAAATAGTGCAAGGCTCGTATCCTCCTTTTTACTTCCTTTGACAGCTTTCACCAAAAGCATTCTCTGCACACTACACTATACTCATATTTACTGCTTTGCTATTCCTCAGCCTCTTCCTCTTCTCCCCCTCTCCTTCTTCTCTTCTTTCATCTCCTCATCTGCCTCCTTCAGCTCTTCCCTTAGAATCACAATCAACTACAGCGAACCAATAAAGTGAGTGATCAAACCAACGTGCCAGACCCCATAATTGCTGGTTCTTGTGAGACTGAGAGAGCGGCGGAGGGGGAGCACAGGGGACAGAGAGGGGGAGAGGTGAGATGAGAAGGGAAAAGGAGAGAGGAGGAGAGAAGGGAGAGGAAATGAAGGGAGCAAAAGGAAAAGGTCATTGAAGGATAAAAGTTGAGTGACTGAGGGAAAACAAATGAGGAACATGTGAATGTCACTCAGTGAGGGAAGAGAGGACGTGTGTGTGTGTGTGTGTGTGTGTGTGTGTGTGTGTGTGTGTGTGTGTGTGTGTGTGTGTGTGTGTGTGTGTGTGTGTGTGTGTGTGTGTGTGTGTAAAATAATAATAATAATAATAATAAACGGTTTATTCTTTAGGCAGTCAACAAACTGAAAATGTACATTGGGGGTGGGGAAATACTTGACATTAATCCTAAAGGTAAGTCAAATCTAGAAGAGACTATTGATTGATGGCTCGCACCATGGTGGGAATCGCACTGAGTCTGTACCGGTCCGTACGTGGCGCCTTTAGGGGCGTTATCTTATTGTGGTGTCTGGTGGCACGGGTAGGGCGAGGCGCGTCAGGCGGCAGCATGTTTCTGAGACGTGGATGATTCAGAAGTCCTCTTCCAAACTTCTCCAGAGCCTCACTGTACCTGGTGGATAGTCTGGACAGCTTCAGGGTGTTCAGGGTTTCTTCATAGGTGGTGTATGAA
Source organism: Scylla paramamosain (assembly GCF_035594125.1). NCBI lineage: Eukaryota > Metazoa > Arthropoda > Malacostraca > Decapoda > Portunidae > Scylla > Scylla paramamosain. Next base: position 8,057,669 of record NC_087157.1, on the reverse strand, counting down.
GGGCCAAGGATGACCCTGCACGCCCTTTTCTGCACACTCTCCAACTGTAGCTGTTGAGTTTGTGTGAGGGAGGAGGACCACGCTGGGGAGGCGTACATGAGTTTGGGGAGGATGAAAGTAAGATACACCCCCCTTAACTCATCTGTCGGCGTCCCCAGCGACCTGAGTCTGCGCAGCATGTACAGCCTGTAGGTAGCTGATCTTATGGTGCTGGCGACATGCTGCTTCCAGGTCAGCTGGTCGTCCACCGTGACTCCGAGGAGCTTGGCACATCGGACTACCTGGAGGGGGTGAGGGCCCACTGAGAGCTGGGGAGGGGGCACTGGTACAGAGGAGGTACAGAAATGCATCACCACAGTTTTGTTGTGGTTGATGTGTGTGTGTGTGTGTGTGTGTGTGTGTGTGTGTGTGTGTGTGTGTGTGTGTGTGTGTGTGTGTGTGTGTGTGTGTGTGTGTGTGTGTGTGTGTGTGTGTGTGTGTGTGTGTGTGTGTGTGTGTGTGTGTCATTCACCTATTCACCTACGGTCGCCAGCTTGTCACCCAGCCAGCCACTCCTCTACAAAAATAGCTCAGAGATCATAGTGACCTACCTTTGAGTAGAACTGAGACCACTCACACGTCACACACCGGCACAGCGAGGTCACAACCACTCGGCTTACATCTTGTACTTTCTTTGCTGCTAGGTGAACAGGGGCTACACACATTAAGAGGCTCGTCCATTTGCCCCTGGGCTCAAAACCGAACATTCTCGGTTGTGAGCCGAGCGTGCTGACCACTATATTACGCGGTGTTACACACACACACACACACACACACACACACACACACACACACACACACACACACACACACACACACACACACACACACACACACACACACACACACACACACACACACACACACACACACACACACACACACACAAAGACTGCCATGCCTCTCCTCGGTCCCTCAGGATGGCTGCATCATCACTCAGGCACTCAGTCCGGTCCACAAAATTCTTGAAAGTAATACCTTCAAAGGACTAGAGTCTCCTCTCCTGTGGTGGTGGTGGTGTTGGTGGTGGCGTAAATGTGATGGTGATGGGACTGGTGGTTTCACGCTCATCACGCCAGCCATTCCTTGCACCGTGTGTTTGACAAGAGGCCATGTGTTGGCACGCACCCAGGCACCACAACTTTCCCTCCCACCATCCCCTCCGCGCATCCTACATGAAAAGGATCGCCTAATAAAACATTCTCTTTCATTTCACGAGCTTCAACTCAGCTTTAGTCATTTCCAGACTCCAATTTCTCTCAACTACTCTCAATGCACGAGATCGCTTTCCATGACCTGTTGCATCTTTTGGTACAATACTGGTGGAAAATATGATGCAACATAGAAAAGTAATACTTGCATTCTACTCCTCTTCAGTTTCTCCTTTTCTCATTACGTATATTTTTCGCTGTGTAAAACACACACACACACACACACACACACACACACACACACACACACACAGAGAGAGAGAGAGAGAGAGAGAGAGAGAGAGAGAGAGAGAGAGAGAGAGAGAGAGAGAGAGAGAGAGAGAGAGAGAGAGAGAGAGAGAGAGAGAGAGAGAGAGAGAATGACCTTGGCGTGTGGAGCGGTCGTTGTCACTGTGAAGGTCATGTCGATACCTTCCAATACCGATAAGAATAAAGGACAACTGAACGCGGCGGGAATGACTCTTCACCGGCCACTCGCTGCTCGGGGACGCGACAGGTAACGGGAGAAAAAAAAAAATGAAATATAGCTTCACCTGTGCCTCACTTACCTGTGCCTCCTTTACTTTTCCCTCGTAATTAACCACGGCTCTTACCCGCGCCAGCCGCAGTTTATGTTGAAGTGTGGGAGCCGCCCTTGTGAGCGAGAACAGGCGCTTTACGAGGAAATTACTGTTTGCCATCACTAGGGCTTAAAACGTGGCGTGCGAAGTGAAACGTCAGGTGTGCGTCAGGTGAGGTTACTGGCCTCACCTCACGAGCTTGGTTACTACTACTGACTCCGGCCGCCTGGTTTTTCTGTAGTTGCCTCTAAATGACGTGTTAAAAAGAATAGTACGAGAAAAATGGTGTGCTTTTCTTTCAGCAAAATGAATGCTGTTTTCGAGATATCTTTTTCTTTCACTCCTGCAGTAAATTTCTGTGAACGTGACACACACAGGCTATTTATCCTCATCAACACCTACCCGCCGCTGACCACGCGCGGGCAAAACACAGACTAGTGAATAGGGTTTCCTTCCCGGCACCTGCACTGCACACCTGCAGGGAGCGATGGCCGCTGTGTTCCTGAAAGCCGTGCGGGGCGAGGCTTTCAAGTGGCATGGAACGGTCTTTGAAGCGCGGGAGTTGGTTATAAGCCCATCCAACAGGTAATGGCAGAGGTAAACCAAGTCAGCGAGGCGAGCACACCTGCCTCGCTGTCTCCCGTCACACCTCAACCTCCGTGCCTGACAGCTCATTGCACACAATCAGTGTTTTTGTATTAGATTTAAGTTGTGCCTAAAAGTTCCAGCTTAAGAAAAATATTCACATACCTTTGTCATTATTCTTCACTGATATTATGAGTTGTACTTTTTGTAAGACTTTAAATAAATATTCAAATGTTCAACTGTTATTACACCTAATCACTATGAGTAACACAGG
>NC_087157.1:8017500-8050000 GCF_035594125.1 Scylla paramamosain | reverse complement strand
TTTACATCTTCCCCATTTCCTCCTCAGTACCCACTCCCCACCCACTCCTACTCCCCTCCCCAGTACCCACTCCCTGCGCGCCTCAAACCGCCCCCCCCATCCCCCGCCACACACACAAACATACACACACACACACACACACACACACACACACACACCGACCTTGTTTGCATTCTTCACATTTTCTCTCCGCTCTCCATCTGTTTCTTTAATGACATTTCTCGCTGGCGTGGTTCTGTTTTCAATGCGTCATGTATCCAAGACGACCTTCTCCTTTAAGACACGTATAAAAACAAGAGGCACTAATGTCTGTTGGTTTTTTACAAGGAATGAATTTCAAGCATGATCTAAAAATAAAACACTGGTGCTGTGGAGGAGAAAATGTAATAATGAGGTTGAAATATATTAAGTATCTCCTTTTTCTTAAAATTCTGCATGAGGGGATATGCGAGAGAGAGAGAGAGAGAGAGAGAGAGAGAGAGAGAGAGAGAGAGAGAGAGAGAGAGAGAGAGGATACAAACATCTCATCTCACGAACAAACTTGAGAGAAAGGACATTTGCATACAACAAAATCGCTTTGTTCCCCCCCCCCGAAAAATAATATTAAAAAAACATAGCTACATTACCACCCCAAAAAAGAGACAGGAAAAAAAAATAATAATAAAATGTCCTACAATTATTCCGCAACATACTTCCCCGTAACAGCGCTTAAGAGAATAATGTAAGGCTCAAAAAAGTGTGGGAGGAGGATGAGTTTACATAAGCATAAAACACGTGAGGGAAAATGTAAGACTTTACGTGGGAACAAGAGACCTTTTTCACGTGGGAATAGAAAGGAGGGGGGTGGAGGGGATGGAGGGGCACAGATGCGAAGAAAAGATGGGTGGGAAAATGAGAGAGGACGAGGGAGGGGATGATGATGCTGCTGCTGCTGTACCACGCGACTCGTAGGGATAGAAAATGGAGTGAAATTTTAGGCGACACTCAAAGTGGGAGGGGGGAGGAAAAAAGACACGACGGAAAGAATTAGCGACGATAGATGGAAATAATAAATGCTTAGGGAAGGAAGAATAAGTAAAACATACATAAACACACACACACTCTCTCTCTCTCTCTCTCTCTCTCTCTCTCGCTACCTGACACATCTTTACGCATAATGTATTCATAGTCAACTTCATCTTACTCTTATGATGAAGGGGATGGAACGTATAAACTGGTGGTGGTGGTGGTGGTGGTGGTGGTGGTGGTGGTGGGGGTGGTGGTGGTGGTGGTAGAGGACGAAAAGGGAAGAGAGGATAATTTGCGTTGAGCGGAGGATGATTGAAGAAGGGAAAGAAGGAAGAGGTGATAAAAGACAGAATAGGATAAGGGGATAGGCAGGAGGAAGAGGATTAAGAGAAAGAGGTGTTGGAGGGGGAGAAAGACGTGGTGGGGGGAGGGTTCTGGGGGGTGATGAAGGGAAGGAAAGGGTAATGTGGTGAGGGGGTGATGAAAAATAAGGAAGAAAGGAGGGAAGGAAGAAGATAAAGATGGATAGAAGAAAAGGAAAAAAGGAAGATAGGAAAGAAGGTAGAAAGGAAGGAAAGAAGGAAGGAGGGAAGAAAGAAAGAAGGAAGGAGGGAAGAAAAAGAAAGAAAGAAAGAAAGAAAGAGAAAGAAAAGGAAGGAAGGAAGGAAGGAAGGAATATAAAAAGCACAAAAGAGAAAAAAGAAAGAAGATTAAAAGAAAGTAAGGAAAGGAAGAAGAAAGAAAAGAAGGAATCACACAAGGAAGGCAAGAAAGAGGAAGAAAGGAAGGAAGGAAGGAAGGAAGGAAGGAAGGAATATAAGAAACACAAAAATCAATAAGAAAGAAATTAGAAAGTAAGTAAGGAAAGGAGATAAAATAAACATAGAAAGAAGGCGAGATGGAGAAAAGAAAGCAAGGAAAGACGGAAAAAAAGGAAATGAAAAACAAGAGGGAAGGGAGACAACTAAAGACAACTAAACACGTATATATTGAAAGTGAAGCGCGCTGAGGAGAGACACAGGAGAAAAAAAACAAAAGCAAGAGAGATACAATATTAGTAGAGATGGAAGGTTAGAAGACAGAAAGAAAGAGAAGTCAATGGTACGATAAAAAAAAATAAAGAGGAAATAGTGTAAATAAAATCCGAACATAACGAATTACACAGTCACACAGGCATCTACACTACTTCCTTATGCAGGGCGGGAGAAGATGAGGCGGCGGTGATGGTACTGGCAGCGTGGCGTTGGAACAAAATTGGTCCATTATGGGAAGGGAAGGGAGGAAGCGAGCCAAGAGAAGGGCATTAAGGAGAAACCTACATAGTGAAAGGATTACTCACTCACCTACCCGCTCAGTCACCCACCTCACCTATTCATCCACCTACACACACACACACACACACACACACATACACACAGAATCCAAAATGAGTATAATCCCTATGATTCAGTTTAATAGGTTTTCCACCGCGTATTGCACCAGGAATTAGTGGAGGGAAGCTGAATTATACGTGATTTAGTAGGGCGTCTCTTCATCTCAAGAATTATGCGATGAAATAACTTGGCGAGACGAGATGAGACATTACGAGGTTTAAAATGCATTGCAAGAGATATATGGATTTCGGCAAGAGCGTTTCAATAAATACTCGTAGTCGTTTGTTACACAGGCAAGTAAGCGTGGATAAGTGTGGATTCATGGATGGCTTGTTCTTTGCTTGGCTGGGTGATCGGGGACACTTCAAAATGCGGCGCTTATTGAGCAGGTGAGAGGTACCACGCATACAGAGTATTCAGAAACGCTTTGATTTTTCACCACAACTATTTTCAAAGGCCACAGAGATGATTAGCCGGGTTCTAAATGGTGTTCCTCTTGTTAATAATGTCGAAATTCTGTTAATCTGCCACTAAAACCATATAAATACCCATGGAAACCAGTGCAAATTCATTTAAAGCGGAGGTGTTTCAGAATACGAGGTTACGTGACAGGTGTGTTATCCTGCTCTCTTTTCTCTCATCAGTTCTTTTTGTCTCTCTTTCTGTCTGTCCCTCCTCCTTCAATTGCGTTCTTGAATACACGAGTGCATATAAAAATGGGCGTTGTTTATATACATTTAGATAGAGAATGTCAGTTTTCCCAGAAGAATAAACGTGCACACACACACACACACACACACACACACACACACACACACACACACACACACACACACACACACGGGAAATTGGAGGATATGAAAGGATAGAAAAGCAACAAAGACATGAATACAAAAAAAAAAAAAATGGAAAAAACTCAAGAAAATATGAGAGAAAACGAAAGATAAGAAAAAAAATAAGGTGGAAACAGATACAAAAAAGTTGAAAACAAAAACTGTAAGATTAAATAGGACTGCGAGACAAGTCAAGGAAAGGAGAATGAGAAAAGTGAGAAGAAAAACAATGAGACTGGTGGGATTAGAGAGAGAGAGAGAGAGAGAGAGAGAGAGAGAGAGAGAGAGAGAGAGAGAGAGAGAGAGAGAGAGAGAGAGAGAGAGAGAGAGAGAGAGAGAGAGAGAGAGAGAGAGAGAGAGAGAGAGAGAGAGAGAGAGAGAGAGAGAGAGAGAGAGAGAGAGAGAGAGAGAGAGAGAGAGAGAGAGAGAGAGAGAGAGAGAGAGAGAGAGAGAGAGAGAGAGAGAGAGAGAGAGAGAGAGAGAGAGAGAGAGAACGCACGAGATAAATAGTGACTCCATCCTGTAATATCTGAAAAAAGAAAGTACGAGTACAAAAGGCACTCAAAGAAAGAGAAGGAGTAGAAGGAGGAGGAAGTAGAAAAAAAAAAAGAAGAGAGAAGAACAGGAAACAGAAGCAGGAGAAAGAAAACGAGGAACCTCACCTGTAAAAAACGTTCTTCATATATTACCTGTAAACACTAAACCACACACTTCTACACATACCTGACTTACACACACTTCATACACGCACCTATCTCCTTTAACGTCCTCTCAGTGCCATCCCAAGCCAAAGGGAATAAGTCTTTAGATATATTCTTTAACCCTACCTCATCCCTTAACCTTCAATGTTTTTAAGTAATAAGACACCGATGAGCGAAAGAAAACGACGTAGAGAGCGAGAGAGAGAGAGAGAGAGAGAGAGAGAGAGAGAGAGAGAGAGAGAGAGAGAGAGAGAGAGAGAGAGAGAGAGAGAGAGAGAGAGAGAGAGAGAGAGAGAGAGAGAGTTACATCTTACAATAGGAAGGAGCTGAAGGAGAGACGTTCCTGAGGGGAGAAACAAACTATAGGGGTGAACAGTACCGTGCAGAGGGGAGCAGACAAATGGAGATGGGAAAACAGAGGAAGAGAAGGTGAAGGGGAGGAAGGAAGACAGAGGATGAGAAAAGTAGAAGGGGAGAATGGGAGGCAGAAGAAGGGATGGAAAAGTGGACAAGAGGAGCGAGAGGAATGGTTGGTGAAGGGAAGAAGGGAAGGCAGAGGAAGAGAAGGGGGAGGAATGGGTGTTTACGTCTCCAGGAGTGAGGTGGCTGGCTGTTGTGGTGAGGGGTAACCTTTATGAATACAAATGTGTTAATCCTTTACCGTCTCCCACTCTTCTTCCTCTTTCCCTTACACACACACACACACACACACACACGCTCTCTCTCTCTCTCCCTCTCTCTTCTTCTCTTGTCGCCCTTGACACCACTTCTTCCCCAAGGCACCGGCAATCCCATTTTATCCCCTTCCTTCCGCTTTCATTCCTCCTCCTCTTCGTCCTCCTTCACCTCCTCCTCCTCTTACAGGATTAAAACAGCGTGTTTGTGGTCTTTCGATGAAGGTGGTGGTGGTGGTGGTGGTGGTGTTTGCTGGTGGTGATGGTGGTGGTGGTGTTTGCTGGTGGTGATGGTAGTGGTGGTGGTGGTGTTTGCTGGTGGTGGTGGTGGTGTTGGTGGTGGTGGTGGTGGTGGTGGTGGTAGTAGTGGTGGTGGTGCTTGGTTGTGGTGGTGTTGGTGGTGGTGGTGGAGAAGAACAAGAAGAAGAAGAAGAAGAAGAAGAAGAAGAAGAAGAAGAAGAAGAACAACAACAACAACAACAACAACAACAACAACAACAATATTAAAGTTATATTTGGCGTTGGTCAGACCTTATCTAGACTACGGTTTGCAGTTCTGGTCTCTGTATTACAGGAAAGATATAGGTCTATTAGAACCAGTACAAAGGAGAATGACTAAAAGGATACAGGGAATGAGGAAGATTCCTTACGAGGTGAGATTGAAACTGTTAAATTTACATTCTTTAGAGAGACGTAGGTTAAGAGGGGACATGATTGAAGTCTTTAAGTGGTATAAGGGTTATAACAAGGCGGACGCAAGCAAAATTCTTAGGGTCAGTAACAAGAATAGAACAAGAAATAACGGGTTAAAGCTTGAAAAATTTAGGTTTGAAAAAGAGATAGAAGGGAACTGGTTCTCAAATAGAGTGGTAGATGAATGGAACGGACTCAATAATCAAGTTGTTAGTGCTGAGTTATTAGGGAACTTTAAGAGAAGATTAGACAGATTTATGGATGGGGATGATAGGTGGAAATAGGTAGGCATATTTCATACAGGGACTGCCACGTTTAGGCCTGATGGGATCTTGCAGCTTCCCTTATCTCTTATGTTCTTATGTAACAACACCAACAACAATTTACCCCTCTCTCTCTCTCTCTCTCTCTCTCTCTCTCTCTCTCTCTCTCTCTCTCTCTCTCTCTCTCTCTCTCTCTCTCTCTCTCTCTCTCTCTCCCCTATCAAGCCACTGAGGTGATGATAAACAGCCATACGAGGAAGGTTCCCCCCAGCTAATATCCTGAATTCCCCTCCTTTCATCCTTTCCAGGTACCGCCCACCCCACAGTTTTCCCAGAAGCAGGCGGTAAGACAAAAGGTGGGATAATGTGGGATGGTGTGCCAGGGATTAAGTGTACAAGCTAATCATTTTATCACAGCTTATGGTAATTTTTCTGCTGTTACGTGGGAATGTGGCTGGTTACCAACTACAGGGTTATATATAGAAGTTTGTTTAAATTTACTGAATCGAGAGAGAGAGAGAGAGAGAGAGAGAGAGAGAGAGAGAGAGAGAGAGAGAGAGAGAGAGAGAGAGAGAGAGAGAGAGAGAGAGAGAGAGAGAGAGAGAGAGAGAGAGAGAGAGAGAGAGTTGTCAAAGGTTTGGTCAAATTAGTTTTGGAAGGATTTTCACTCAATTCAAAAGTTGTTGGAACGTTTCCTTTTAAAATGGGTCTGTTACTTGCTTGCTTCACTCTCTCTCCTACACAACACACACACACACACACACACACACACACACACACACACACACACACTCCTCAGCTCTTGAATAATAATGATAAATGTGTAGGCGAGTGTTAGTCCTACAAATAACACCTGACTGTTCACATCTTGGCCTCTCTGTCTCCCTCACCTGGCTATCTTCACTCCCACTGCTCTACCATAATTTACTTTTCCCGTGCTCTCTCTTTCTGTCTCTCCTGGGCCTCCTCCTTCCCCTCCTCCTCCCGTATCTTCATGCCCTTTCCCCCTTTCCAGTCTTGTAAATACCAGTGGAGTGAAAATATGCCCGTGACAACACTTCTTCCGTTTTCCTCATCTTCCGGTGTGTAGACAGTCTAAATTTTACTGCTGTGAAGACCCACCACCGCCACCACCACCACCACCACCAATACCACTACCACTACCGCCACCACTACCACCACCCTCGCCGCCCTCTTCACCAAACCCGGAAGACAGTACAGGTAAAAGAGATAAAAGGTGTCTGCTTTCCTGGCTTAATTAATTAACGTGGGAATATATTTACCTGTGTGTGAAAAGGTGTTGATGCTGAGATGTTTTGTGCTGTGCTGTGCTGTGCTGTTTGTGTGTGGGTGTGTGTGGGTGTGGGTGTGTGTGTGTGTGTGTGTGTGTGTGTGTGTGTGTGTGTGTGTGTGTGTGTGTGTGTGTGTGTGTGTGTGTGTTCATATTCACTACATTAAAATATTCTCTCTCTCTCTCTCTCTCTCTCTCTCTCTCTCTCTCTCTCTCTCTCTCTCTCTCTCTCTCTCTCTCTCTCTCTCTGACTCCTTTCAATTTTCTTGATGTTTCCTCGCCAAATTGCTTTCCATTCTTCCATTTCTTCTTTCAATTCAACTCAGCTTACTTTGCATATCCCTTTTCAACTACCGAGGTTTTTTTATTCCCTCTCTTTCTCACTCTCTCACTCTCTCTATTTCCCTGTGTACTTTTCGAGCTCTTTTCCATCTCCTCTTTCACTCCTTTTGCAAACTTAAACGAATTTCCAAGAATCACGTTGTTATCACCCACATCTTGCTTGAGTTACCCTTTAGTCGCCCTTCGTTAAATACTTAAATGGCCTTCCCAGAATTCTCCCTCTCTTATTCCAACTTCATTATTCATGTCTTAAGAACTCAGCTTACTCTCTCTCTCTCTCTCTCTCTCTCTCTCTCTCTCTCTCTCTCTCTCTCTCTCTCTCTCTCTGGGATTGCCTCCTCATCAACTACAGTAGAAAGTGACAGGAAGGGGGCGGGACGGCTGTGACAGGCTAAAGAAAACGAGGAAAGCTTCTGAAGGTTCCTCTATCTCTTTCTTTCTCTCGGTGGCGGTGTATATTCTCTCTCTCTCTCTCTCTCTCTCTCTCTCTCTCTCTCTCTCTCTCTCTCTCTCTCTGTCAGGTTATGTGTAGTTATTTGTTCATTATTTTTCATTCCTGTCACTGTTTTAAATTTTCTTCTTCGATTTTCTGTTCCTTCTTCTCTTCCACATTCCTCTCTCTCTCTCTCTCTCTCTCTCTCTCTCTCTCTCTCTCTCTCTCTCTCTCTCTCTCTCTCTCTCCTTTACTCATGTCTTCTTTGTTTCTTTTCATTCCTCCCTCTTATTACTTCTCCTTCTCTTGATACCATTAATACTGTCTTTCTCCGTTTTCTTTTATCTTATTCCTGCTGTCATTACTACGAGGTATCAGGGAAGAACAAGCAGCAGCAGATCTTTTGACTCTCGAGGCTGTCTCATCGAGAGCATGGGATTGGGAGAGCCAGTGAAGACTGGAAGAAAGTAATAAAGATATGTTAGATTAAAGGAAAGGATTATAACTGAAGGGGAAGACAAAAGAAAGAAGAAGAATGAGAAGATAGTGAATGGTGAAAGATGTGTGTGTGGTGAATAAAGCAGCACGCAGTGAGGAGGGGGGAGGGGGGAGGGAGGGAGGGAGGGAGGGAGGGAGGGAGGGAGGGGGGAGGGGGAGGGAGGGAGGGAGGGAGGGAGGGAGGGAGGGAGGGAGAGAGGAAGGGAATGAATGAGTGACGGAGTGAAAAAGTGAGTGAATGAATGAATGACGAATGAGTGACGGACGAAAAAAGTGAGTGAAAAAAAATATATAGAAAAAGAAGCAGCAAAAGGAAGGACGAATTCAAATCATGCAACACCGTCAAGGACAGGAAGGACGGAAGGAAAGGAGGAAGGAAGGGAAGGAGGAAGGAAGGGAGGGAGTGAAAGAGGGAGGAAAAAGGAAACGTGAGATAGGATTCGCTAAAAATTCTGAGGAGGAAGGGAAGAAGGGGAAAAAAAAAACATAACGAACATGGAGCAAAGAGAAAAAGTTTGCCGTCAACTTTGAAGATGGGGCGAAGTAGGCAACCAATAAGAGAAACGAGAGAGAAACAGAGAGACAGACAGATAAAGAAAAGAACATCAAAAAAAGATTAATGAAGAAAAGGAGAACAGGGGGAGAACAAGAGTGGAGAAATCTTAAAAAAAAAAAAAAAAGAGGGGGGATGGAGCGGAAATATTACAGGAGAAAAAAAAGGAAGGAAAGACTAATGAGAGTGAAGATGAAGACAAAGAAAGCAGCAGATGAAATTCCAAACGAGAGACTTGATGGCATCCTTGATCAATTGCAGGATTTCCACGAATGCAACGAAAGACGTCGAGAAGGAGGAGGAGGAGGAGGAGGAGGAGGAGGAGGAGAAGAAAAAGACGAGGACGAGGACGAGGACGAAGACGAGGGCAAGGAAGAGAAGGAGGAGGAAGAGGAGGAGGAGGAGAGATCGCTGAGGACTTTGCAGGAGGATAAAAACATGATGAAAATTAAAAAGGAGAGATTGTTTTTAATATATGATACGTAAGAGATGGCACGCAGCAACCAGGGAAGGCATGAAGGACGGACGGAAGGAAGGAAAGAAGGATGGGAGGAAGGATGGAAGGAAAGAAGGAAAGAAGGAAGGAAGGACGGAAGGAAGGAAAGAAGGATGGGAGGAAGGATGGAAGGAAAGAAGGAAGGAAGGAAGGAAGGAAGGAAGGAAGGAAGACATGAAGGAAGGAAGACATGAAGGAAGGAAGGACAGACGGATAGAGTGAATGAATGAATGAATGAAGGAAGGAAGGAAAGAAGGAAGGAAAGAAGAAAGGAAGAAAGAAAAGAACGTGAAATGAAGGAGAGATGTAGAAAAGCAGGTTTGTTCTCCACGATATGAAAGTCAAAGCACTCCACATAAAAAAACAAAAAAAAACAAGACAGTCTGAGAGAGAGAGAGAGAGAGAGAGAGAGAGAGAGAGAGAGAGAGAGAGAGAGAGAGAGAGAGAGAGAGAGAGAGAGAGAGAGAGAGAGAGAGAGAGAGAGAGAGAGAGAGAGAGAAGGAACCAAATGGAATGCAAACACAATGGAAGAAGAAGGAACGGTGACTATGATACAAATCGCGAAGGTCATGCATGGCAATGTGGGCGCGGTGTTTGACGAAGCACAGGAGGCGCTGGCACGGGGGATCAGGCGGAGATAAGGAGGCGCTGGTGGAATGTGTGACGGAAACCACCGCCTCTCCTGACACTGACTGCTGGGAGGAGCGGAGGGAGAGAGATGCAGAGGCGGGTGATGATGATAATAATAATGATGAAGATGATGATGATGATGAAAAGAAGGAGGAGGAGAAGATAAAGGAAGCTGCAAGAAACTGTCAGACCTACATGTGGCAGTCCCAAATTAGAAGAAGAAGAAGAAGAAGAAGAAGAAGAAGAAGAAGAAGAAGAAGAAGAAGAAGAAGAAGAAGAAGAAGAAGAAGAAGAAGAAGAAGAAGAAGAAGAAGAAGAAGAAGAAGAAGAAGAAGAAGAAGAAGAAGAAGAAGAAGAAGAAGAAGAAGAAGAAGAAGAAGAAGAAGAAGAAGAAGAAGAAGAAGAAGAAGAAGAAGAAGAAGAAGAAGAAGAAGAAGAAGAAGAAGAAGAAGAAGAAGAAGAAGAAGAAGAAGAAGAAGAAGAAGAAGAAGAAGAAGAAGAAGAAGAAGAAGAAGAAGAAGAAGAAGAAGAAGAAGAAGAAGAAGAAGAAGAAGAAGAAGAAGAAGAAGAAGAAGAAGAAGAAGAAGAAGAAGAAGAAGAAGAAGAAGAAGAAGAAGAAGAAGAAGAAGAAGAAGAAGAAGAAGAAGAAGAAGAAGAAGAAGAAGAAGAAGAAGAAGAAGAAGAAGAAGAAGAAGAAGAAGAAGAAGAAGAAGAAGAAGAAGAAGAAGAAGAAGAAGAAGAAGAAGAAGAAGAAGAAGAAGAAGAAGAAGAAGAAGAAGAAGAAGAAGAAGAAGAAGAAGAAGAAGAAGAAGAAGAAGAAGAAGAAGAAGAAGAAGAAGAAGAAGAAGAAGAAGAAGAAGAAGAAGAAGAAGAAGAAGAAGAAGATGATGATGATGATGATGAATAGTATGGCACACAGCAGCGTCCATTACATCAAGGACACGCTATAACAACACTGCCTGAGGGTGCTGGCCTGAGCTGCGGTCGGTGAACAAAATAAACAGTTTCTCTTCTTTTTCTTTCATCAAAATAGACATGAAGAGTTATTTTATCTTCAACAAATAGACACCAAAAAAAAACAAAAGAAAAAAATACACGCTCTCTCTCTCTCTCTCTCTCTCTCTCTCTCTCTCTCTCTCTCTCTCTCTCTCTCTCTCTCTCTCTCTCTCTCTCTCTCTCTCTTACTCTTCACCATTAAATAAAAACAATCTTGTGAAATCTGTATCCCATTAGAGAAGGAACAAGCATCACCAACACTCACCACCAAACTGACCTAAAAGCACAGCAGGAAAATGCTAACCGGCTCCCTTACCGCCACGAAGATCGACAGCAAGGTGTTGTCTGGATGTACAGAGCCTTGTGGAGTCACGGAGCAATAAGCTGATGCACTGTTATGTCACTCACCTTCTCCCGCAAAGTCACGGAACCAGAGAGATGGGAGGGGAGATAAGGGAAAGAGGAGGAGGAGGAGGAGGAGGAGAAAAAGAAGGAGGAGAAGGAGGAGAAGGAGGAGAAGAAGAAAAAAGAAAAGAAGGGAAGAATAAAAAGACGAAAAAGAAGACGAAGCGGAGAAAAAGAAAAAGAAAAAGAGAAAAGCGAAAAAGAAGACGAACAAAGACGAAGAAGAAAAGAGGAACAAGAAACCCATACTGATTACCATGGCAGCGACAGCACACAGAGAGGGCTCGAAGTTTACCCGCCAGCACCAACAATTAAAGTGGACGCTATCAGAATGACCCACAATTCCCCCATGCACTGGAGACTAGCACTCACTCACCAACACAATGAGGCGCTCCCCAGTGTTCCTGCAGCGCCCTTTATGCTCTGGGAAATACTGTTGGCAGTGCCCGAATGGAATAGGGAAATAAGCTCCTATTGATGCATGCGTAAAGTAAATGTTCTCTGATCGTTGATGTTCCAAGTAACGCTGAAAGGACGAGGAAGAAAGAGGCATCGGTTCAATACTTGCAGCAGGAAAGCTCCTTACACAGCACAGGGCATGCAGAGGTGCAGAAAGGAAGTGTAAAGAAGATTGAACGAAAACGCTTTTAGGGGAAATGGCAGCAAGATGTGAATATTGAGAAAATACAATAGAAATGAATAAGGGAAGATTGTTAATTAAGAAGAATAAGAATAAGGGAAGATTGTTAACATAAATAACCTCTCTCTCTCTCTCTCTCTCTCTCTCTCTCTCTCTCTCTCTCTCTCTCTCTCTCTCTCTCTCTCTCTTGCCAGGTCGATGGGGAGCTTTAAAACATTAGACAACTCTAACCCTTTTACTGCGGTAGTGGTCCTTCTCCAACCTCCGTACCACTGTAAAAATTGCTTGCAAGGAAACACAGACGAGAAAAGAGAGGAGACAGAAAGTTAATTTTGTTTTCTTACATTGCAGAAATATTTACGAGAGCTTAGCAGAAAAAAAAAAACTGTCTTAAAAGTTATAGGTCTTAAAGAGGGTTAAGGGTTAAGGATGGAAATAATACGTGGGTGAAGGTATGAACATTTCACACAGGAACCACCACTACCACCACCACCACCACCACCACCACGTGCTGGCTTCTTACAGCTTCCCTTACTGCTTTACATTATGTTCCAAATGGGTTAATTTATGAACGACAGACATCAATCAATCAGCACTCGGAAAGGAGGAAGAGGAGGGTGTTGAATATGAAGCAGAGGAGGGGTGAACGCAGACATGAGAAAAAGGCACGTGTCAGTCAAGCCATGTGTCATTGAAAATAATAAGCTGAAACTGGTGAAAATTTTGGATACAGAAAAAAAAAAGAAAAAAAGGCGGTGGGACCAGATTAAGAGGCTCGGGTGCATTTTGAGAGGACACCCTGGGCAATTTTCAGGGTCTAATACGTGACATGGTTAAGAGAAAACAAATATAATGCGCAGATTCACAGTCCCGTGTTCCTGATCAGTGTGCAGTGCTGAAAGACAAGACTATCACAAAAAAATACCTTGGTGCGTGAAGGGAAGTCTCGTAATATCAGCAAGATAGTTTGAACTTTAGCTTCAAGGGTCATTTGGCCTGAAGTGTTATGGGTATCGTATCAATGAAGGCTGTGTGTGTGACGTCTGTCTGAGTTTGAAGATAACTTTCGATGGTGATGCCCTTTGGGAGCCATCCACACGCCATCACCACACACCACACCAACACACACCACTCCAATACACACTACACCATCACACACCACACCAACACACACACACACACACACACACACACACACACACACACACACACACTCCACCACAATCTCCACCCTTGTTCCCATTCCTCTTTCCCAGCCCCAAAATATTCATTTATCCGCTTTCTCCTCCTCCTCCTCCTCCTCCTCCTCCTCCTCCTCCTCCTCCTCCTCTTCTTCCTCCACCTCCATCTCATCCTCCTCCTACTCCTTCTCCTCCTCATCCTCCACCTCATCCTCTTCCACCGCCACGGCCAACAAACGCCTCTGAAAGTAATCTTAATTAGCCATTTGAAGTATTCCACTGTTTCAGTATAAAAATCCTCTTGCAGCGCCACTTAAACCTTATTTCACCGTCACTATCTTCCCCCTCCCCCCAGACACAATTAACACAGTAATTTCAATTCGCCACCTCCTCTCCCTTCTCTCCTCCTAGACGTGGCTGGTGTTGCATGCAAAACAAGAGGATTAGCAAGAGGGTTCGGCAGAAGGAGAGAGAGCCTGTGAGTAGGTGGCTGAAAAATAAGTACGGATCAAGGAAGGCTAATTATAGTAGAATAAGAGGTAATGAGAGGGAGGGAGGGAGGGAGGGAGGGCAGGGAGGAATTACAGTTAAAGGATACATTTTTCCAAGATGTCGGCGATTTCCTCCTCCACTTCCACTTCGGTCTTGTAAAAATAGTCATTAGAACTTCGGAGCAGTTTCGAGAATTTGTTTCCAGGTCATATTCCGTAATTTCAGGCAGGAATAGCTTGTGGAGTTGTTCAGAGCTTTCACTGGCGGCATGAGCACCCGACACACCTGTTTTCTCTCTTACTTCTGTCGGCTCACTGCAGTCATTAACTATTACTGGCTGATTAGTTACGACGTAGAATATTATTATCTATATACGTTCCGATTTTTTTTTTTTTTTTTATGAGAGGACTCCGGCATAGGATAACGATAAGGTTACATAAAAGGCCCAGTAAAGATGACAGTCCTCAAAGAGTGTAAGAAAAAAATGTTACCAAAAAAAAAAAAAAAAAAATGGGGGATAAATGAGTAACTGCGATGGAGGACTATTAGAGTGACGTGACACACACACACACACACACACACACACTCACACACACACACACACGGAAACTTACACTATGCTTCTCCATCCTCCTATTTGCCCCTTGACTAACCCCACAGTTCTTGCCTTGCTCTTTTCGCCTTTTACCTAACCTCTCTGGCCCTTTCCATCCATCCCTCCTTTACCTTCCATCTCTCAACCTTCCATATATTTGCTCCTCCTGTTCAACGTTTCTATGCTCCCTTCCCCTTTCCCTCTCCCCCATCCCCCGCCCCTCATCGCCCCCACCACAGTACTGACACAACATTGCCACCACCATTACGCGTGATGGTGATTGTCAAACAGGTACATGCAAATCAGCTCATCAAAATGTATTTATTGCTTTTTAATTCGTCATCGTTCCCACCCCCATTCTCTCTCTCTCTCTCTCTCTCTCTCTCTCTCTCTCTCTCTCTCTCTCTCTCTCTCTCTCTCTCTCTCTCTCTCTCTCTCTCTCTCTCTCTCTCTCAGACACACACACACACACACACACACACACACACTATGTGTGTGTGTGTGTGTGTGTGTGTGTGTGTGTGTGTGTGTGTGTGTGTGTGTGTGTGTGTGTGTGTGTGTGTGTGTGTGTGTGTGTGTGCATCATACACAAGTCGAACAGGTAAATCCATCTCTCTCAAATAATATATTTTTAATTGTCAATTTGTTTACCGATCTCTCTCTCTCTCTCTCTCTCTCTCTCTCTCTCTCTCTCTCTCTCTCTCTCTCTCTCTCTCTCTCTCTCTCTCTCTTACAAGATCCTTTTGTATTTTTAAATAACTTACGAGGTGTGTCATTAAAGTTCCAGGACTGGTGTCCTAAAAGATGAATTTCAAACCCAAGCCACAAACCACCATATTTCCCCTTCAAAGTAATCCTTCTGGAGTATACAACTGCGCTCCCAACCCTCTACAGTCACTAATCTTTTTCTTACGTGCTTTTAAAATCATGTCCTCTGTTGCAGGTCGTTTAACAATGAGCGCTGAACAGCGAACAAACTTGAAGTTTTTGGTGCAGTTGGGGAAAACGCCGTCAGAAGCACTGGGTATGCTGCAAAAAGTGTACGGGGATGAGACAATGTCACGCTCACGTGTTTTTGAGTGGTGCAAGAGGTTCAAAGAGGGCCGGGAGGACGTGGAAGATGACCCCAGGAGTGGAAGACCCTCAACGAGCAGGAATGAGGCCAATGTTGAGCGTGTCAAGCAGATGGTGCGTGGACGATCGTCGGTTGACTGTTCGAAAGATCGCAGATGAGCTTGGCATGAACCACAACAGCGTGTGGAAGATTATCACTGAAGATCTGGGCATGCGGGAAAGTCTGTGCGAAGATGGTGCCGAGACTCCTGAACGATGACCAGAAGGGGGACGACGCATGCAGGTGTGTCAGGACATCCTCGAGCGTCTGGAAACTGAACCAGACTTGCTCAGGAGAGTCATCACCGGCGATGAGTCCTGGGTATTTGAGTACGACCCCGGAGACCAAACGCCAGAGCCTTCAATGGAAGAGTCCGGCGTCGCCACGGCCGAAGAAAGCAAGGCAGTCCAGGTCCAGCTTCAAGGTCATGTTGATCGCTTTCTTCGATGTGAGGGGCATCGTCCACTGCGAGTTCTTGCCACAGGGCCAGACAGTCAACCAACATGTGTACAAAGAAGTACTGCGGCGTCTGCTTCGTGCAGTGCGCGAGAAGAGGCGGGAGTTGTGGCAGGGCAACTCGTGGCTGCTTCACCACGACAATGCGCCTGCTCACAATGCCCTGAGCATCAGAGAGTTCTTGGCCAAGAAGAACATCGCCGTGCTGGAGCAACCGCCCTACTCACCTGACCTCGCTCCGTGCGACTTCTTCCTCTTCCCCAAGCTCAAGGAGGTCATGAAGGGGACCCGTTTTGATGATGCGGACGACATCAAAAAGGCCGTGACGACGGAGCTGAGGAGCATCCCGCAAGAATCCTTCCAGCAGTGCATGCAAGCCTGGCAGAGAAGGATGGACAAGTGCATGCGGTGCCAGGGGGATTACTTCGAAGGAGATAACCTATAGTTTGTAGCCTGGATGTGAAATAAAACTTGTGTGGCACCAGTCCTGGAACTTTAATGACACACCTCGTATGTGTGTCCAGGCCTGATTAATGTTTTTTTTCCAAACAACTGGTTTATGTTTCTTTTCAGTGTGTTAAACTTCGTTTATTGGCATGTGTCATCCACTGTCTTGGTGTATCAATAAATTGCTTGTATTATTTAAATATGGTCAAAGGCTGAACTGCTGTAATTACAGAGGTATCAGTGTGATGGATACCTTGGCTAAGGCTGCCCGCACACGAGCAACTTTTTATTGTGAGTTGTCACAACCAAAAAATTGTCAAATATAGAACACACACATCGCTATGGTAGCCCGCACATGGACAACTTTTCCTGAGGCGACAACAAAAAATTGAGAGGGAGTTGCGCTCGGGTCAATTTCTCGGACAACACAACTATTGTTGGCAACTGTGGCCGGCGATAGAAAACGTTATTTTAAATGTGAGCCCGCACACGAGCAACTTTCCGTTGTCGCCACCACCCAGCCTGCTGCTGCCTTGCCCTTCAGTGTCTTTCAGATTTCAGTGGTGAGAGGAAGTGGTAGCTATCATGTCTATAATAAAAGAGGTATTTGACTGCGAAACACTCATAACAGAGGTAGAGAAGAGACCACCTCTTTATGATTTCCAGCTGATAACTAATATCATTAGTTTATCTAAATATAAAAATAATTAAAAGTTTTTTTTTCAGATTTCTATTGTTGAATCTTTCATTGATTTTGTTGAAGTTGAGTGTTTTTTTTATTGTGCTCAATATATAAGGAAATACATTTTCTTTTATTCACAAAGTATTGGTTACATCTGAAAGCAATTCAATTATATCTACAGCGATGTGTAGTATAGAAATAGTGATGTATTTTTCTTTTCTGAAAATGGAACATATTTTCTTCATTTCCCTGTAGTGCTATTTCAAGAAGAATCATTAATTATGTCAATAAATTACACGTAATACGAATAAACATTTTCCTTATTTATCCTTACCTTAATGTTACAGCCAGCCTTTCCTCTACTGGCACACACTTCCTCATGTTGGTGTCCTGGTGTGCTATAAGGGGCCCAGTTAATGTGATTAGATGACCAAAGGTTTCCTGTGACATCCTAAAGTAATTAAAAAATTTATCAGGGTGCCCTTTTAGGTCCTCAAACAATGTGTGGAATGCTCCACGTAGTAATCGCTGACTGGCTATGGGGTGTACCCAGTGATTTCTTGGCTTCTTTTTTCGTCTCCTCCTGAGCAGGAGTGCACAGGTTACTGCTACCTCCACGGCATCCATGATGAGACTAAACAATAGTTGTCGCCATCGCGTGGCTCGTGTGCGGATGTACCTTGCCGACAACTTTGCGTTGCGACAATTTTTTAATTGCGACAATTTTTTGTTGTGACAACTAGCAATAAAAAGTTGCTCGTGTGCGGGCAGCCTATGGTATATGATTTGTTACTGCCGAATCGTCTATCTTTATGGATGAACATTGATAAATACCAGGCAGGTGGTCAAGGTGGACGTGGATGTGTAGAAGAGATTATGAATTTAAGGCTTTTGTTTGACTTTTGCTTGACTTTTGTTATATATACTCGTATATATATATATATATATATATATATATATATATATATATATATATATATATATATATATATATATATATATATATATATATATATATATATATATATATATATATTAGGAATCTTAGCAACAAGAGGAAAAAACAAAGCGGAGAGAGGAAAAGGAGGAGAAATCTTAGCAACAACAGGAAAACAAGAAATAGAAGAGAAGAAAAGAAGGAGGAGACTTAACAATAACAGGAAAAAAAAAAAAAAAAAAAGGAGAGAGGAGGAGGAGGAGGAGGAGTCTTAGGAAAACAAGGAAGGGGGGGAGAGGAAACAGGGTAAGGGAGGGGAAGAGGAGAAGGATCGGAAGTAACAGGGCTAATTGCGCGTCAGGCTCCTCATTAGCATCCCAAGGGCGCTCATTAAGCAGTGTGGGATGGCGTGCGGTGGGTTTCTGCCGCTGCAACGAGGGAGAGACGGTGAGGCGGTGAGGGGATGAAGGGATGAAGGGATGGGGGATGGCGTAGTGTGCGTGTAGTACTGCCTAACTGCCGGATGGTCTGCACGCCTGTTTTTTTTTTTTTTCTGTGCTTCTGTGTTTCTTTTGTCCTCTCTCTCTCTCTCTCTCTCTCTCTCTCTCTCTCTCTCTCTCTCTCTCTCTCTCTCTCTCTCTCTCTCTCTCTCACGTGCAAATCAACTAATAATGCATGCAAATGAATATAATTTCCGGGAATCACTATACAATCTCGAGTTCTCTTTGGTTTCCATCTCCAAAAAGTAAAAAGTAAAAGTAAAGTGTATCTTATCTGTCATGCAGGAAATACAAAATGTGTTCTGTTTCCAGCAAGACAGCAGCTGAAATGTAACTCGTTTTTTGTCTTTGTCCTTAATATATCTTTTGCAGCATCATAATTAATTTAACTGTACAGAATTTTATATTTGTCATCGAATTCCTAGAAACAATGAGGAGAGAGAATGGGATAGGTAAGGAAGCAGCAGCAATAGTAGTATTAGTAGTAACAGCAGCAGCAATAGTAGTAGTAAGAACATAAGAACATAAGAAATAAGGGAAGCTGCAAGAAGCGACCAGGCTTAAACGTGGCAGCTCCTCTATGAAATATACCTACCTATTTCCATCTATTATCCCTATCCATAAACTTGTCTAATCTTCTCTTAAAGCTCTCTAGTGTCCTAGCACTAACAACATGATTACTGAGTCCGTTCCACTCATCTACCACTCTGTTTGAGAACCAATTTTTTCCTATCTCCTTCCTAAACCTAAATTTTTCAAGCTTGAACCCGTTATTTCTTGTTCTACCCTGGTTGCTGATCCTAAGAATTTTGCCTACATCCCCCTTGTTATAACCCTTATACCACTTAAAGACTTCTATCAGGTCCCCTCTTAACCTACGTCTCTCTAAAGAATGTAAATTTAACAGCTTCAACCTCGCCTCGTAAGGAATACTCCTCATCCCCTGTATCCTTTTAGTCATTCTCCTCTGTACTGATTCTAATAGACCTATATCTTTCCTGTAATGTTGGGACCAAAACTGCACAGCATAGTCTAGATGAGGTCTGACTAGTGTCAAGTATAACTTTAATATTACTTCAGGCCTTCTACTTTTAACGCTCCTAAAAATGAATCCTAGTACCTTATTTGCCCTGTTTCTGGCTTCTATGCATTGTTTCCCTAGACGGAGTTCAGAGCTAACTATAACTCCTAAATCTTTCTCGTACCCTGTACCTACCAGAGTTTGGTTGTTTAATGTGTAAGGTTGGTTGTTTAATGTGTAAAAATCTTTCCCGTGCCGGGAATCGAACCCGGGCCTCGCGGGTGAGAGCCGCGTATCCTAGCCACTAGACCACACGGGACACGCAGCAGCAGCAGCAGCAGCAGCAGCAGTAAAACCAACAACAACAACAACAACAACAACAACAACAACAACAACAACAACAATCACAATAGTGACAATAACAACAACAACAACAAGAACAATAATAATAATAACAATAATAATAATAATAATAGTAATAATAATAATAATGATAATAATAATAATAATATGATAACGATAACAACGACAGCAACAACAACAACAACAACAACAACAACAATAACACCCCAGCCTTACCACTACTACTACCATCACCTACAACAGTAAACACATTAATGAGCAATGGTTAACATTATCCCTCATCACCAAACCAACACACACACACACACACACACACACACACACACACACACACACACACACACACACGATAACCAGTCATAAATCTCTTGTCATAAGCTTCAACACCAATTCTTGCACGCCAGCCAGGATTGATAAATAGTACATTTTTTTTTTTTTTTATTATTAAAGGCTGAACACGCCATGCACAGAGGGGTGACAAGGGTGTGCTGACTGGTGTGACGTGTGCCTGTGAGTTGTGGTGGTGGTGGTGGTGGTGGTGGTGGTGATGCTGTTGAGTGGCAAGGGAATGATTCTCTCTCTCTCTCTCTCTCTCTCTCTCTCTCTCTCTCTCTCTCTCTCTCTCTCTCTCTCTCTCTCTCTCTCTCTCTCTCTCTCTCTCTGATCCAAACAAAAGAGTTATTTGATCAATTAATAAACCATAAAAATTCTATTACTCTTTCCACGATCTCGGCGACAACCTCGGATTTTTGTACATTTCAAGCGAGTTAACTGATTGGAATCGTTTAAGCTGGATTTAGCAGAAAGCGCTTCAATTAAAAAAGAGAGCAAAGATTTCAGTATTATATTTCCATACAAAGCACTTTAATAATAAGGAATTAAAAACTTTTCACTGTGTTCAGCGTCTTTCCCCCTTCTTAAGTCCTCTCCTCAGCTAATAGTCTGTAAGTCGTCTGGTTAGGTAAGGAGACTGTCGGCAGGTCAGAGAACTTAAGTTTAAAGACGAGCGTTAAACAGAGTGAAGAAAGTGTAGAGTATTCAGAATATTACATGACTTCTGACAACAACAAAGAGAATTTATACAAAGCGCGTTACTAAGACTTGCGCGTACAGAAGTGGTGGTCAGTAATACACGGGGAGATCACAGGACTCAAGTTTGAGGAAGAACGTTAAACACAGAAGAAGTGAGTGCAGAATGTTCAGAATGCAAGTTCTAAGCACGACCGAACTAAAACAGTTTATACACAGTCCATCACTACGACTTGTGCATACAGAGGTGGTGATCAGTAATACACGGGCAAATCAGAGGACTTGATTTTAAAGAAGAACGTTAAACACAGAGTGAGTGCAGAAATCAGAATATTACCCAACCTCTGACGACATTAAGGCAGTTTATTTCCATTAAGACACTAAGATTTACGGAGGTGATGTTTCGTTATGCACAGGCTGTCTATACTTAAGAAAAAAAACGATAAACACAGAGGAAGTGTGTAATTATGTTAAGAATGTTACATAACTTCTGACCACGACAAGATTAAGACAGTTTATACAGAGCACAACGAAGATTCACGGAGGTGGTGATAAGAAACACACAGGCTGGGTATACTGCAATTTCCATCATCCACTTGCGTACCAGCCATTAAATGCGAAGGGTCCGGATAAACCCGAGAAAGCCCAGAGTTTGCCCTTCCTAAGAACAAATAGATGAGTGTTTTGAGGATCTCCTTCCCTAATTTTTCGCGCCTTTGTTGCCGTCATGTCTTTTTCCCTGGCTCGTCTTTCAGGGATGAGGTATCAAGCCCAACTCTTTTACACCACTAATGTTTGGGTTGGTGTTGAGTTTCTTCAGTGATGACATCGTGTAATTAACAACAGCATACTAGACAGAAATTATTTGCGACAACACACGAGGCCGTCCCCATCAGGGATTAATAAGGCCAAGAAGAAGAAGAAGAAGAAGAAGAAGAAGAAGAAGAAGAAGAAGAAGAAGAAGAAGAAGAAGAAGAAGAAGAAGAAGAAGAAGAAGAAGAAGAAGAAGAAGAAGAAGAAGAAGAAGAAGAAGAAGAAGAAGAAGAAGAAGAAGAAGAAGAAGAAGAAGAAGAAGAAGAAGAAGAAGAAGAAGAAGAAGAAGAAGAAGAAGAAGAAGAAGAAGAAGAAGAAGAAGAAGAAGAAGAAGAAGAAGAAGAAGAAGAAGAAGAAGAAGAAGAAGAAGAAGAAGAAGAAGAAGAAGAAGAAGAAGAAGAAGAAGAAGAAGACACTTATGTACACATCTGTCGCGCTCTAAGGTCTGTTTCTGACGCTCACAGCCACGCACAACGCACAGTATTGGAGAAAAGTTAGTGGCAATTCCATTACACAATTTTAAAACGATACAAGTCGATGATGTAGTTTAATCAGATTACTTTCACTTCCGTTTTGAGATACTAATATATATTTAATTTGTGTTGCATCTCTTTGAACTAATTATATTTTACTGGCATTAAACATTTCAAGACTACAATGTTTCATCATATTGTGCATATCAAAGGACGAGAAATACTCAGTCAGTGTATATGCAGCAAAATAATTACTGGGCAACAAATGCGGAATGCTTCGTTCATCATATTTGAATATATGAATAATAAAGAGCAGGAAACTACAACATTACTTCCATGTCCAGCACGAAACAAATTTGATACAGCTTTTGAGTTCGTACCGCGAGTGTTGCTGCTGTAACTGTTGTTGGTGGCAGGAATTATGAAATATTAATATGAAAAACAAGAGGAACAGAAGATATTGCAAATTAAATGAAGTGGGCACATATACGAAAAATAACAATAACAATATACTGAGGTACGTATTAACAGAAGCTTTGCGGCAAACAACACAGAGCCACCACCGCCACCACCACCACCACCACCACTACCTCCACCACCACCACCACCACCACCACCATCGCTGCCACCACCACAACCAACAACAAAACAAACGCAAGATACAAACGTGATTCTAAGCATCCGTGCATTCTGCCCTTCAAGACGCACCTTTCTGGAAGCTCCACGCAAGAGTGTTAGCTTAAACACACCACAGAAAAGGGCACGATGTTTGCTTTACGTTAAAAACAACTTTCAAGGCCACTGCGTAACACCCCAAAGCACTCCGGCAGTCAGGCACCATCAACAACCGATTACCTAACGTTTACACTCTCCCGCCGACACGGAATTCTAAACGAAGCATAATTACGTGACTTGAGAAACAAAAAGTGAAGAAAATATTTAATCTGTTTAATTCTTCCAGCGTCGATACATACGTGTGGCTATTTCCATACTAATTTCCTAACATGAAGTTGTAAACGAAGCATAATTACGTAACGCCCAAAACTGAAGTGTGGGTAAAAATATATGAATTGTTTAATCCCTCTCGCGTTGGTGGTGGTGGTGGTGGTGGTGATGGTGGTGGTGGTGGTGGTGGTGGTGGTGGTGGTGGTGGTGGTGGTGGTGATGATGGTGGTAGTAGTAGTAGTAGTAGTAGCAATAGCAGCAGCAGTAGTAGTAGTAGTAGTAGTAGCAGTAGTAATTGTTGTTGTTGTTGTTGTTGTTGTTGTTGTTGTTGTTGTTGTTGTTGTAACAACAGCAGTAGTAGTTTATTGACAAAAGAAAAGTAATAAAAAAATACAATCTCATTTTTTTCCAACTTAATAATAAAAAAATACAACTTCAATATGAAAAAAAAAAGATAAATAAATAAAACAATAACGTCTTGTAGAAAGATTACAGCCGAGCACAAACCAAGCATTCTAACATAAGAAAAAAAAAAATGTTTATACATACACATGGCTAATTTCCTGCTGGTAATTACATGACTCACAAAACCAAAGGGATGATAAAATAATAAATAAACTGTTTAATTCTCTCCACGTGGATACATATGGCTAATTAATCTGGAATTTCATCATTCTTAACACGTACACCATTCGTTCACCATATTTCACTTCCATCTGTGACTCAATTAATAATGAGGAAAAGATCGTTAATCTGTAATGTGACCTTTGTCAAATGATTCTCTCTCTCTCTCTCTCTCTCTCTCTCTCTCTCTCTCTCTCTCTCTCTCTCTCTCTCTCTCTCTCTCTCTCTCTCTCTCTCTCTCTCTCACACACACACACCTGGATTAAAGGTGAGTATATCTTTACGAAACCATTTCTCTAAGACATTTTTATTTCCTATTCTCTAAATGCAATACAAGTCTTAGTGAATGTACGTCTATTGCTCATATCGTCAAAGCCTTTGTTCTCAATACAAACTATTTTTAAATACCACAGGGATAAGTCGAGATCTCGTGGGTTTTTTCCTCGTAAATGTAATGATATACGTATTTTGATAATTATATGTCTGTGATTAATGATATTAGACGCTCTGCTCTTTCGTAAGAGGTATTTTCAAACGCTATACTAGTAATTAACTGAGTTTTCAAGGGTGTTTTCTAATATCAAATGTAATAATATACCTACCTGAAGTACTCGTACATGTCTGTGATTAGCTTCATCGAACGCTTTGCTCCCTCATGAGGACTATTCTCAAAAGTTACGGAGTCAAGTTCTCACGGATGCTTTTCCTCTTTGATGGTGTAACATCTTTGTCGGATCATCACTAGAGTGAAAACACTTTTGAGAACCCCAATGACTCCAGGTACAGCTTGTTGACAGTGGTGGAGAATACGCGTCAAAACTTTTGAGAATACAATCCTATGAATATTAAGAAACCAAGCAAGACTACAATTACTTCATTACTCCATTTTTTTTTATGCGCAACAAAAGATTCATTATAAGAAATGTAAGGTACGAAAAAAATAAGAACAAAAAAAAAAGTTGAAAACTACAACAAACGAAACATCAATCAACAAAGATAAAATAAATAAATAAATAAATAAATAAAACACTATAACAAATAAAGCAGCAAACAAAGCCCCAGGAATTGGTCATCTTATTACACAAGTATGGATTTTATGTTCATGTAAAGAAGACCCACCCGAAGAAGCCCCGCGCGCCGCACCGCTCCAGGCCGCTTGTCTTTACTCCGCTGATTTTCGCCTCAAACATAATTTTCATTGATCCTACTTTTTTTTTGCTTCTCCCTTTTTTTTTATTCCTTCAACGCACGCTCCTCCCTCTCCCTCTCCCTCTCTCTCTCTCTCTCTCTCTCTCTCTCTCTCTCTCTCTCTCTCTCTTTCTCGGATGCCTCGTCTATAAAACTCACCTTTCAACACAGAAGGTACGAACTTTTACCCTTCCACCCCTCCAAAAAAAAAAAAAAAAAAAAACAGGGAAACACTCGCGCTTAAGAACAGGAAAATGTGGAATAAAAGTGAAAATGGAAAAAAAATATTGACACGAAACACATGAGAACTTCCCGCTACGAGCCGGCCACGCTTCTCGGACGACCGGCCCAGTGACACACGTGTATTGGGGCGTCTTCCAAGCATAATATTGCGGAAGAGGGACGATGGTGTGTGTCTGGCGGCGACCTGGGTGACCATGGCCAAGCAAGGTGACAGGGTATGCTATGTGACGAGGATGGGTGGGTGATTGGAGATGGGGGGGAAGATCATGAGAGAGAAGGGTAATATTTATGAAAGAATGAGAAGAGAAGAGAGGAGGAAGGAAAGCAGTGGTAAGGAATGGAGGGGTTGGGAAGAAGTGGAAACGGGAGGGGAGAGGAAGGGAAGGAAAGGGAAATAAACAGGAGGAAAGGAATTGATAGAGAAAAGTAGGGAAGGGAAGGGAATGAAAGGGAAAAAAAAGGGAGCTGAGAAGGAAGGGAAGGGAAGAGAAGGGAAGGAAATTGAAAAGAAAGGAAGGGGTGGAAATGGAAGAGAAAGGAAGGGGTGAAAATGGAGGGAAAGGAAAAGAATAAGGGGAAGGGCTTGAAAGAGGAGAGAAGAGGGAAAGACAGAGATGGAAAGAGAATGAAAGAAGGAAAAGGAAGGGAAGAGGGAAGGGACAAATAAAGTGAGGAAGAGAAGGAAAGGGGAAGACAAAATACGGAATAGGAAAGGAAGGGAAGGGGAGGGAAGGGGAGGGAAAGGAAGAAAATGAACGGGAAAAGGAAGGAAAGGGAGGGAAAAGGGAAGAGACTGGAAGAGAAGAGGAAGCAAGGGAAGGAGAGGAAAGGAAAGGGAAGAGAAAAGGAGGGGAGGGAAATTAATAGTAAGGAAGGGAAGGGAAGGGAAGGGAAGGGAAGGGAAAGAAATTGAAGGAAAAGAAAGGGAAGGGAAAGGAAGGAAAGGGAAAGAAAGGGAAAGGAGGGGAAGGGAAGGGAAAAGGAAGGAAGGGATAAAAAAGGGATGAGGAAAAATGGAAAGAAATGGAATGACAAAGGAGATGAAACTAAAGAAAAGAAAAGAAGAAAAGAAGAGAAACTTTAGGAAAGGACAGTAAAGTTTTAAAAAGGCAGCGAAAAGAAGACAGGATGAGAAAGTAAGAAAGTTAAGGAAAAGTATATGGAAGGAAGGAAGGAAAGAAAGGAAAGAGAGAGAAAAGAAAAATGTAGGGAGAGGAAAAATACAAAAGAGGAGAAAAGAGACGCTATAAAAATCCTCAGAGCAGATCAGAAAATTTAAGAAAAGTACGTGGAAGGAAGAAAAACGAAGGAGACAAAAGGAAAATACAGTGAAAGGAAGGGTAAAGAAGGAAAGAGGAGAAAAGAAAAGGTAGAAAAATCCTCAAAGGGAAAATGGAGGAAGACAAAAAAACTAACTTCCCTTGAGTACAGCGACACAGAAAGCAAGGGAGACAAGGAGGGTTCATGGGTGAGTATATGTATTCATGATGTGTGGGTACAAGCACAATGCCTCCACACCTCCACTTTCAAGCAGCCCCGCGGTGTTGCCTCCCCATGACCTTCAGCCTTTGAAAATATGAGAAATTTCACACTATTTTATTTAAGAAAAGAACACGGAAAAATTAAATTCCTGTATCAGAGAGGGTAATCTGGAACAAGCCTCTTTTTCCAGATACCAGTTTTTGCCTTACTGCTGGGTGGTGCCGCGCCGCCTCCTCACTGCAATCTACTGTTATTAACCACTTCGCTCCGAATGCTTAAGCTCCGTGGTGCTCAGGAACGCCTTCACGATATGCAAACTGAGGCCGCGGCAAAAAGTGGTTCAAATAAAAAAAAAGTAAATACACCGGGTAGGAAGCTTAGACGTGTTGTGTAAATAAGGTTCTTTGCTGTGGCGTAAGCGTTTTAATGTAAAGTAGGTGTTTTTGATAATACGTGAGTGGTGCTTCCATTTGAGAACGGGAGTGCGTGCAGCGGGAACAGGGGTGATGCCAGGCGCTGGAAAATGTATTTTGATTGAAAAAGCTCCGATGAATAATGTAAGGTATTTCTGCGTGTGAATAATTCATGAAGCTTGTTACTATCAGATAATTTTAAGGAAGACTGTTACATGTATTATATGAATTTCTGAAAAATAGTTATTTTATTGTTATTGACACGAAGTATTATACATCTCCCTCCTCTCCCTAAGCACACACCTGTGGCTTCAACCTCACCTCGGATGTCAAACGGGAAAAAGGGGAGGACGGTATAGTAAGTTACCGGGGAGTATGGGGCTGGGGGAGGGAGATGTGGGGTAGTGGGCCGGGGGGAGGATCGCGATGCTGGGCGCGGGCAGACTGGCAGCAGAGTCGCGCACAGCGTCAGTCTGGCGCAGCGCCTCGTGCAGTACAGGTGTGTGTGTAGACCTTGTGTGTGTCGGGGCGGTGACAGGGAGGGAGGCGCCGCCACCAGTGTGCTCGTCCTCTCATGCATGTACACGCAGTGATGTGTTCATGTGTACTGTTGTTACAATAAATAGGACTGTATCTCACACATTGTATGTACATGTTGCAAGTGAAGTGATGGTGGTTTGTTAATCTGCAAGTCACATTATTTACTTGTGATATTACAGCCGTGAAGTTCTCTCTCTCTCTCTCTCTCTCTCTCTCTCTCTCTCTCTCTCTCTCTCTCTCTCTCTCTCTCTCTCTCTCTCTGTTCCTATTTACTGAGAACCACATGGGTCGCAAGTCTCAGTGCGGCACAAGGCGGTTCAGTGCGGGCGTCAGCGCGATGCTAACTCTGACAGCCGCGAGGAAAGTGGGGATCCCGGGCGAGCGACTTGCATTTATCATGTCACTTCAATGGGGCCGCGAGTCTACTTCACCCGACCTTACTAATACCGAAACAACAGGAACTAAATTGGCCTCCATTCTGGAATATCCTTCGCCATTTAACTTCATTTTGGGGGGAGCGACAAATTGGCGGGCTTTTTCATCCCATTTTTGTGTCCTTGGTGGTCTGTTTCATGCACAAAAAAAAAAAAAAAAAGGAAAAAATCAAATAAAACATAACGCATCATAAAGTCAGCCTCATACAGCTCTGAGTTAGGATTGGAAAGAGCGAGGAACGTTCCGATGTCCAGAGTAATATTGTTTCAAACCAGGAAGTTGCGCGGAAAAGGGAGCGGAGGGATCACACGCCCCACTAACTTCTGTCCTGTCAAACACCGAACCTTGCTGGCTTCACCGTGTTGTGTTAGGGCGCTCCTCCCCCGCTGCTCTGTAATCTTCTAATGCGGTGTAAGAGGTACTGGCGTTGCTGTCAGTGTGTTCAGGTGTCCGTTTCGTCACTTTCGTTGCTGTTGCTGTTGTTGTTGCTGTTGTTGTTGTTTATCTCAGGGTGACTGTTGCCAGGATGAATGTTGCTTCGTCTGTTCGTGTGTTACTGAGCGTCAATTTTTAGGCGCTGAGTCACGTTTGCTGTATTTCGTGCTGCTGTGAGTTGAGTCAGGGATGCTGTGTTGTGTGTCAGGGATGCTGTGTTGTTCCGTGAGCTAGGGATGCTGTGTTGTGTAAGTGAACGATGGTGTGTCTCGTGAGTTTAGGGATGCTGTGTTCTGTGAGTCAGGGATGCTGTGTTCTGTGAGTCAGGGATGCTGTGAACTGTGAGACGCAGATGCTGTGTCGAGAGTCATGAATGCTGTGTTCTGTTGTGAGTCAGGAATAGTGTGTTATATGGTGAGTCATATTTGCTGTGCTGTGTCTCGTGACTCAGGGGTGCTGTGTTGCGTGGTGAGTCAGAGATGCTGCCTCGTGACTCATGAATGCTGTGACCGTCTTTATCTCTCCACGGCCGCCTCGTTGCGTTAGCGTTACTGCCGCATTATGTTATATTATCACCGCCCCTTATGGTATGTCTGCCGTGCCGCGTCTCATCTCGCCTCGAAATGCTCAGGTCCTCCGTGACGAATGCGAGACGAGAGCGACAGTCTTGAATAAGCGAGAGAGCGGCGTGATGCGACAGATGCTCCCAACACCTGTGCCAACTGACATCCCACTCTTGACACCTCTCCCTTGCTTATCCTTTCTCCTATTTCTTTCTTCCTTCACACTTACAACGGTCTAAATTACTTTCTCCCGTAATAATTCACTCACCTGTACCTATATTTTTCCACGTAATGTTAGTTTCGTTTCACCGCCCACCTTGACTCCATCCCGTATAGTTTAATTTCATATCTACCTTTTCAATCTACCTGCCAGCGAGCCGTCACCGCGATTGACACTTCCCGGGCCTTCATCTCCCGCGCCCTCCTTCCTCGTCGTCTTCGTTTCATTCCTTCCCTTCTGCCGCTCTCGGAATTAAGCTACCCAAACTAAATTATTCTCACCCATCTATCTATCTGTTTGTCAGTGTGTCTGTCAGTCTATCTATCTGCTTCACAAAATTGGTTTATCTCATACTGAGATTAGTTACCGAAGCTTCAGCGTTCGGAGGAGTTTTGAGGCATTTACAAAACTTAGTCAACTTTTCTCTGGCTTTTTTTTTTTTTTCCCCCGTGTGTGTGTGTGAAAGACAATAAGCGGGCGTCTCTCTCTCTCTCTCTCTCTCTCTCTCTCTCTCTGGAATTAGGTTTTGCCCTTGAATCTTTCGCCCCTCGTGGATAAAAACACTTGTCATTTCACTCATTTGAAGATATTCCGTACCTAAGATTTTTATCAATTCCCATTTCCCCTGAGGACTCTCCCCCCATTCCCATATCACCTATCCTATGTTCAGCATCAAAGGCACCCAGCTCCTGCGTCCCTCAATTAGCCTCTCGCCCCTGTACGCAGCTCCGACAATCGATCCCTACGTCATAATTGCTACGAACCTCCACCACCACCACCACCTCCACCACCACCACCACCACCACCACCTCAGTTCCCTCCAGCTTCACTCTGCCCCGCCTAAGTTCACCATTATAACCAAAGGGCTTGAGTTTGAGTTCACCAGCCTTCACCCACAGAGGATACCGCAAAGGAATTATTCTCTCTCTCTCTCTCTCTCTCTCTCTCTCTCTCTCTCTCTCTCTCTCTCTCTCTCTCAACATAACACTACTGATTTTAAAGGTCGTTCTCTTTTAACTGCATCATCCAACCTCACCTCGTCCTCATATTACGAAAGCTTTACGAATGCTAATGGGAGATTTTATTCATACCTTTATTGGCCTTCGTAAATAACACACAATGACCGTAAAAATGCATCATTTGGAGATAGATAGATAGATAGAGAGAGAGAGAGAGAGAGAGAGAGAGAGAGAGAGAGAGAGAGAGAGAGAGAGAGAGAGAGAGAGAGAGAGAGAGAGAGAGAGAGAGAGAGAGAAAGTGAGGTTGCAAAGACACTAGCTTCATTGGCAGGGGAGTGGACACGAGCGGTTGCCTTGTTGTGCGAGGAGCTGATGCGTCGTGTGTTAGTTTGGCAAGGAGACAGGGAGGGAGGCAGGGAGGTCGCGGCCAAGGCAAACACGGTGACAGGGAGAAACCAAACTGAAAATCTCAACACAGCAAACACAGGGAAAGAGACACAGACAAAAAAAAAAAAGAAAAGGACATGGAGATGAGCGTAATAAAGATTGAGATGAAGTAATGATGGATGCACAAACAAACAAACAAAGAGGAG
The DNA here is from genome assembly GCF_035594125.1 of Scylla paramamosain. Taxonomy (NCBI): domain Eukaryota; kingdom Metazoa; phylum Arthropoda; class Malacostraca; order Decapoda; family Portunidae; genus Scylla; species Scylla paramamosain. The sequence continues at coordinate 8,019,428 of NC_087157.1, read as the reverse complement.
ATGAATGCAAGATGAAGGTGTTGCATAAGACGAGCATTGCATTAATATGGATTCATAAACTTAAGGGAAGTTCTTAAAATTGCAGTCAATTAATTATGGCCGCTGAAAAGAATATGAAGAGTGGAATTTAATGACGCCTGTTAAACACTATTTTTCTCCTTCATTCAAGACTGCTTTCGTGTGTTTGTGAGTTACATTGCTTCATTTGTATTCTTGTTGTGTGAAAATCATAGCCCGCAGGTGTAAGACAGGTGTGTGTGTCTGTGTGTGTGTGTGTGTGTGTGTGTGTGTGTGTGTGTGTGTGTGTGTGTGTGTGTGTGTGAGAGAGAGAGAGAGAGAGAGAGAGAGAGAGAGAGAGAGAGAGAGAGAGAGAGAGAGAGAGAGAGAGAGAGAGAGAGAGAGAGACGCAAAAAAGTAAACGAATAAATAAACAAATAAATACGATATTAATAATAATAATAATAATAATAATAATAATAATAATAATAATAATAATAATAATAATAATAATAATGATAATAACAACAACAACAACAACAACAACAACAACAACAACAACAACAACAGCAACAACAACAACAATAATAATAATAATAATAATAATAATAATAATAATAATAATAATAATAATAATAATAATAATAATAATAATAATAATAATAATAATAATAATAATAATAATAATAATAATAAAAAGACAAAACGACAGAGAAAGTATAAAGTAAACAAAGGAATAAGTAGCGCGCGGACACACACACACACACACACACACACACACACACACACACACACCAAACTAATCCCCACAGTACTACCGCCGCTCGCTGCGTTCCCTCCTCGCTATTACATTACGCTAAACTTCGCAAACTTTTGTACCACTACGAGAGGCTAATACGACTCTGGCTAAGCTGATGACTCGCTGGAGGACTTAAAACGGCGCCCCTCTGGAACCCTCAGTCTTACCGGGATACGCGGCGCGAGACTCCTCCAGCACCATTACGCTCATTCTGCACACAAGGCGCCCCAGCACATTCCCATTACAACAAAGCGGAGCAAGAGATACTGAGATTCTGAGGTACTAAGATACGGCCCGCTGCAGCTCTCTCCTCGCGCGCGTTTCTCCGACTATCGCTGAGTATCGCGTGTGGAGGAGGCGACGCAGTGATGTAACAGTAGTGAGGCGGTTAATGCAGCAGCACTAGGAGAGACGCACTGGATCTGAACCTGAATGGCGAGGTGCGTGTGACTGATTGCCTCATTACACACCGTCGCGCCTCACCTCCCGCGTCCCCGAGTCCTCAGCACCAAAGCCATCATCGCGGGGCACGTAGAGTTGGACGTGAAGGAGGAGGAGGAGATGTGTGAATGAATGAGAGAGAGAGAGAGAGAGAGAGAGAGAGAGAGAGAGAGAGAGAGAGAGAGAGTTGGGAAGCTGCTTTAGTGATACCGTGAGTCTGGCAGAGTTACACGAGCTAGACAAATTTACACTCCTCCCTGTCTGGCGCGCCCCATACTCTCTCTCTCTCTCTCTCTCTCTCTCTCTCTCTCTCTCTCTCTCTCTCTCTCTCTCTCTCTCTCTCTCTCTCCTTCACATATACTTTCCACATATATATATTTTAAATTCACGTCCATTCATCATTCTTCCTTTCTCGATCTCTTCTTGATCCTTTGCATTTGTTTTCATATCCTCGCTCTTTATCCTTATGCGCTGCTTTCTCCTGCAGTCTTTCTCTCCCTCCCTCCCACCTCCTTCCCACTTTCTTTAATTCTTTCCTCCTGGTCTGCCCTCGCACCTCAACTCAGCACAAGCCGCCGCAAGCCTGCCTGAAATACGGTTCTAATCTCTCACTTCATCTTTAAAACCACGGCCGGGAATTTAAGCGTTGATTTAGAAGTGGCGGAGAGAGAGGGAAAAATGACCTGGATGA
>NC_087157.1:8005000-8007500 GCF_035594125.1 Scylla paramamosain | reverse complement strand
CATCTGGCCACGCTCCTCCCTCCTTTACTCATTCCGTATGGTGGAGGAATGATGACAGAGAAAGGGGGGGAAAGTGTAAGGGTGTGTGCGATGATGGAGACTGATGTTGGTTTGAGGATGTGGTGGGAATGTCAGGGTGTTGGTGATGAGTGAGTGTGGGTAGGATTACTTTTTTTCTTTCTTCTCTTTCTTTTTTAAGCGTATACGTAATTATTTTCTCCATTTTCTCACTTTAATATTTATAACGAGGATAATTATTCGTGTAGTGACATTAAGTAGTTTTTTCTGTATCTACAAATACTAATTATTCTTTTGCTATCTTTTAACGACTCTTGCAGTGCCATAAAGTTATTTTTTATATATGCCAAAGTAGTATGTTTATTTTTATGAGTACTTCTTATTTTCCCGACGAGAGGAAAAGAGACAGAAGGGGTTGTGGACAGGGACAGGGACAGGGAGCGACGGGAAGAGTGCCGGGAAGAGATGAGAGTACACTCAGTTCTTGGTATTCAGTAGAAAAAAAAAAAAATTCTGTGAACTAAAACTTTTTATTTCTTTATTTTTACAAGAGAAGAGAGGGAGGAAGGTAAACGGACAGGAAAGGGAACGAGGAAGTGAAGGGAAGAGCTGAGAGCACGCTGCCTGGTACTCGCCGTGTTTATAGGACTAATGGAATGGTGAGGGGTGGGCAGCGGGCATCCGCACCCCCCGCCTCACCTTTACGAGTCCCTGGGTGTCGGCCACGCCTCGTCAACACGGCAACTTTTAGGACAGCGGCAGCAAAAATGGCCAGCAACATCTACAGTACCAGTACCACCACTACCATCACCATCACCATCACCACCACCACCAACAACAGCAAGAACAACGACATCATCATCAACATGAGCAACATCAAGAGCAGCAACAATAACAACAACAACAACAACAACAACAACAACAACAACAACAACAACATCACCACTACCACTACAACCACAACCACCATCACCACTACTACCACCAGTACCACCACCAACACCAACAACAACGACAAAAGAAGGACTCATCATCACAAAAACAAACACATGGTACAAGCGAAAAATTTAATAACAACACTTAAAACACAAAATCAAACAGATCAATGAAAATAAATAAATAAAATAAATAAATCACAAAATCTGGAATAAAAACACCTCAGGGTAGATCAATGAACACAGGTGAACACTGACCCAAAGTGAAAAATGTAGAGAATCACCAGGGAAGGAGAGGAACAACACGGACATCACGGAGGAAGGAAACAAAAGTACCAAACAGCGTGAACCAGGATTACGAAAAGGGAGCGGTTTAGCTGAGGTTTACTTCGGGTCTAGTACAGGATTAGGCTCAACTGTCTATCTACCTGGCTAATTGGCTTTTTCTGCCTGTATGGCTGTCTGTTCGTAAGTCGGTTCCATTTAGAAATTCTCTCTCTCTCTCTCTCTCTCTCTCTCTCTCTCTCTCTCTCTCTCTCTCTCTCTCTCTCTCTCTCTCTCTCTCTCTCTCTCTCTCTCTCTCTCTCTCCATTTTTATCAACCATTTTGTCTGATTATAAAACTTATTCCCATAACAATTTTTTATTTAACTCTTTTCTTTCAATGTTTACTTGTTTGTCTCCCCCAGTAACTTTTTTATAACTATTGACTGAACCGTTTTTCCCATCTGTTTGTCTCTTTTCCCTCAGTGTTTGTGCAGCTGCCTTCCTTACTATCTGTCTGTTTGTCTGTGTTTATCGCTTCACCTGTCTGTCTCTCTCTGTTTGCATGTCTCTGTCTATTATCCTGCCTGTCTGCCTGTTTGTCTGTTTGTTTTACCTGTCTGTGTATGTGCCTATTTGTGTCTGTCTGTCCATATGGCTGTCGATCTACCCGCTCTTCCTGTTTTTTTTTTTCCGTCTGCCTATCTGTCTGCCTGTCTGTTTGCCTGTGTGTCTGTCTGTCTATCTCTCAGCCTGCCTGACTTCCTGTCCATCTGGTTGTCTGTCTATTCACCTGTCTATTTACTTTATCTGTTTGTCTGTCTACTTGCTTATTTGTCTGTCTGTCTGTTTTGCTAGCCTGCCTGTTTGCCCGTCTGTCTGCTTGTCAAAAGAACATTAGAATATAAGAGAATAAGGGAAACTGCAAGAAGTCATGAAGCCTACACATGGCAGCCCTTGTAAATATAACAGATGATTCATGTTGTCTATTTGCTTGTTGGGTTGCCTGTCTCCCTGTCTGTCTGCCTGTCTGTGTCTGTCTCTCAGCATAAATTTCCACACAAATAAGCAATAAGGAGACGAACCGTAGCTAAGTTTGGTCATACTAATTTTAAGGAACTTCCGGCACCCTCTGAGTCACGGGGATAACTTGGGTCATAAATCTGAGGGCGCGTCTTCATTCATCCCTCTCGTGTGATCGATGCTGCTGCTCCAACGCACGACGGAAGGAGCGACTGCCGAGATAAGAAGCCGTATCCTCAAACACCTCGCCGCCTTATCTCG